>NW_023362720.1:0-22539 GCF_001411555.2 Juglans regia | reverse complement strand
TGACAGAAAAAATTTCCGGCGAATTTTACTCACCAGAAAATATTTTTCACAAAATAAAAAAAAATTGCACAAAAACAAAATTCATAAATTACTTGAACTTCCCAACTCACACTCAAAAAGGTCATTATGATCCAACAACACATGCAGTACCACTTCTATTGAGAAGAATGAAAATCGAATAAAATGTCACAATTTATAGATTGAGTCTCACAATCTCTAAACCCAGAACACAAAAATTAAAAAAAAAAAGTAACAGCAGCAAGAAATCCACCAGTGTATAGAAATTTCACAGCCAAATGAAATGAAGATACTCAGCTTAAAGTAGACTCACAAGTTCTTTTTGCTGTCCAATACCCACTGAGGTACTTCCACATTTAATGAGTTGTTGGTTAAGAACCTACATCCACAAAATACATGTCATCTCATTTCTTGCCAAGTGAATAGTCATTGTTGCAGAGGAAAAAGAAAATGGACATGCGTTGTGTGACTTGTATGCGATAGTCTCTGTTCAAAAGCAAGTGCATAAATAGCATACTGCAGGAAATTAAATAGGATGTCAGCGTAGACATAGAAAAAGAACTTCATAAGTAAAAACATCTCGAGAAGTATTCTCATTTTAAGCAACTTACAATCCTTTCAAAGCTTTCAACTCACCAATGTAATCTGGGATTGGACCAGTGATTAAGCAATTTCTAAGCCACCTGAGGGCACAACACAAGAGTAGGAGCTTAAAAAATAAACCACAAAGTTGTTCATAATACGATTAATCGTTGTCGAAAACAAAGTACATATATAGAACTTACAAATATTTCAATTTTGCAAATCAGGGAATCCAATAGTTGATCCTTGCAAATCAGATATCCTCCTGAAAAACATGACAGATCAGTAAAAATAATTGTACCATCTTCTACATTTCTCAATTCTAATCAATTTCCAGTAAAGGAACATGTAGTACTCACAGTTCAGTTAAGTTTGTCAAACGGGATAAGTTAGAAGCGATAGGGCCCTCCATGGACGTGCCTTGCATATCACTGCAAACAGAGTCCTTAGATAATAAAAAAAGATAAAAAAAAATTCAAATTCATATATCAAAGAGGGTAATGATGACAGATAAAAGGAATGAAGTACAATACTCAAGAGTCTGTCAAGTTCCGTCCAATTCCCAATAAAATCAGGTATTTTCCCTGATATTCTGCTCCCATCTATCCTACTGCAGAGAGTAGCTTAAGTTTTAAGAATCTCTTAATTCTAAAAGCTATATCTCCATATAGTAATGTCAAATAGCATCACTTACAAATCCACCAAGTTCTTCAAGTAATCAAATGTTTCTGGCATTGTGCCGTTAAAGTCGTTTGCAGAAAGAATGCTGCAAGATACTGAAATATTCAGTCACTCATTTACTTGAAGCAATATGGCAAAAAGTGTTGGTGCAATACGAAGTGTGGTGCCAATATTTAGCATGGATACGAGTTCTTAGCCCCATTTACCTATCCAAAAGAATTGAGTCATAATTATCAAAGGATTATAATTTTAACAAAAACTCTACTTGCACCCGGGGTTGGGAACCTTCCGCGTACCATCCCTCCACATGTACAATAATGAAACGGTGCGTTGAAACACCCCACAGATGAAACACGAAACACCTCCATGAAAAAGAGAATACGGTGAGAGAAGGCTAACTTGAGGGAGGGACCGAGACATAGAGAAAGAGAGTGAGATTTTTACCAAGAGAACAACCGAGAAGGGTGGAGATACCCCGTGATGGTGGCTCTCAAGGAGGCACGAGCTCTGTATAGTGGGGGGAAAGGTTAGGTTTCGTGATATTGACCAACGATGGAGAGAAGAGGAGGAGAGATGGCAGTTTGGGGGTCTTACCGAGAGGGGCAAAGAGCTAGTGGTTAGAGCTGAAGTCGTCGGGGATAGAGACTGCGGGATGGAGGATGTGCGGCGGCACAGCACGCCATGGAGCTGCCGAGAGGGTGGTGGAGGACTGGGCTTCCGTGGTGGTTGGCAGAATGCTCTGTTTCGGAGTAGAAAACCAGAGTATGTCTCAGTCGACTGCGGCGTGGAGTAACGGCGTGAGGTGGAGGCCCTAGGCAGTGGCTAGTGGTTCTTGGTGCAGGGTGGTAACGGCAAGGAGGAGCTTGGGCAGTACTAGGTGGTCTTGTCCCGTTCTCCTCCAACGAAGGTTGACGTGTGCGTGGGGCAGCTTCTCATTTGAGGACATGGAGGACTTGGGCCGTGGGGGGCTGGGCAGTGGACGAAGTGAAGGGCTGGGCGTGGCTGCTGCGGTGTGGAGGCTCGGAAGCTGGTGGTGAAAAGCTATGGCGCACGGTGGGGCTTATAAAGAAATCCTTGAATCAAGTTGAAGATCAATCAAGTTGAGCATCAGGCATGAAGCACGGCAGTTAGAAAATCACAAAGGATTTATGACTCTGTTTGACTCTATAACCAACATAAATTTCAGCTACAATTTTAGTCTTCTTACTTTGAATAGAACCTGTATACTTATTCGTGTATCAATTAGTGTGTGAATATACAATTGTTTTGTGAGCAACAAAGATTCTGTCCATATTCAATCTTCATCAAGGTTTTGGGCTCACGGTGTGGCTATTTCACAAGGGTGGTGCAGTGGCTTCATCGTTGGGTTGGCAAATGAGGGAGGACCATGTTGGTGAAATACACAATAATATAATAAAAATTACAATGTAATTAAAATTAAAACGAAGCCAGTTTGGACTGAGACACGGAAATATCGCTCTCTTTAAGGAGATTCAAGCCCTCTGCGGTATACAAAGTCTCAAATTAACCGGTGCAGCAGAAATCTTCTTGACTTGACTCCTCCAGGATACAACAGCCCAACTGATCGTCGTATAACCCGAACCAACTCTGCACAAGCGGTTGAGCCCAAAGCTCCTCTCAAAGAACACCTTTCTTTTATCTAGAAAATCTCTCAAAAATATATACTCACCAAGTATATTTTTGTTTATCACACTTTTTGTCAAATATTCCACACCACCTCCCTTACGAAAGACTACCTATATATATATATACATAAATAGACCATAAACGTCCCAGGAGGTTAAAAGACTAACGGGCAAAAAACAACAAAAATAAAACACAAGCAGCCCACCAACGTCAATAATAAAGATACCAAACGGCAACTGAAATTAAAAGAAATAAAACCTTCAGAACGTTAATGAAATTAATCTTCAAACGTCTAAGGCATAAAACCACTTGAAATAAAAAAAACGGTTTTGAACACTTAAAGACCAAAACTCTCCCCAACGGCAATTTAATGACCAGCCCCCATTAAACATAACGTAAAAGACCAAAAGGAAAAGTCAAGCAACAGTAAGAAATAAATATATATTATTGAAAAATACTAACATTCCCCCACTATTTTTTAAAAATAATATAAATAATAATATGAGAGAGATACTTCCAGATGAAGAAGAATTATTATGCATCATGAAGGTGTGCTCTGCATTGAACCCTCACTTAGTGAAATAACAACCTTTACTCCAGAGTCAGTAGTTGTCTCAGACTTGAACTATGACTGCTTAGGGGAAATAAAGAATTATTACTCACACATAAAAATCCAGGTGTTGACATAAGCTTTATTAGCCAGCACATTACGGCCTTGTGCTCATCCCAGTTTCATGAGTGTATTAGAGAATAACCCCAAATCTCATAGAGAGCGGCCCCACTCTCACACTCACATAGGTTAAATTTGTCGAGGGTGTTCCTGTAATTCTTACACCCTACTCATAAGAGCTACAGAATTTCATTAAGAGTTTCTTTCAAAAACTCATCCTCCACAACATTACAGGATAAATGCACTCACATCATAGGAATGAGAAATAAAAATAATAGTGCATTTCTTACGACCATCATATGATTCGTTTTTCTCATTGAACCCAGTTCTCAGGATCTCTGGTCCCCGGATTGGGTATCCTCATACATGGCTCTTGAATTATGGGTTTTAATCTCATTCCCCTCGATGTATTCCAGATCTTTTCTTATCAAAACTTTGTTTAGTGGATCCACATTAATAACACCATCAATAAGAAAAAATCTCACAGTACTGTATTTTTCTTCTAAATGATATGGATTTACCATTATAATAACAGTTTTGTACTCTATCAATTATAGTAGTACTATCACAATAAATTAATTGATTTTTTTACAAGGAAATAAATCTCTCAACAAATTTGCTTCTCTATTATAGCCAAAGCAATTCAACTCCATATATAGTTGACTTGGCAATTATACGTCAGCTCAAAGCAATAATAAAATATGCATCCAAAATCACCTTAGGATAACTATATTAAAGTCTGGACGTTAAAAAGGCTTACGGTTATGATACTAACGCCAAAATCAATACCAAACGTTTCTTGAACGAACCAAATGGCAACTAATAAAAAAGACGCATCTCATGTAATACTGGAAAAGTTTTCCGTAAATGTATATCAGTTATCAAGGAGTTAACCAATTACGACTTTATCCCAAAAACTCAAAGAATTGATGGAAGAAAGAAAACGTTAGAGCCAAGTGTTTAAAAAAATATTATTTTCTAAAAACTTGACCCCCACTAATTTTGGATTTTAAAAATAAATTTTCTTTTCATAAAAAAATACACCTTACTCAAAAATCACTTTAATCCAAAATGAAGAAAAATAAACTTCTATTTTTTATTCTAAATCTGAGAAGTACAAAAGCAAGTGTGCCAAAAAAAAAATGCACATAAAAGAAACATACTATGCTTTATTCTCAATATTCAATTTAAACATCCCATCACAAGCATAGCCCTTGCCCACAAAAACTCCATTTTTTGTAATAACGTACTGATCAGATTCCATAGTTTGTTTGAAGCCCGCTTTGTTGAGTAAAAAACTCGACATCAAATTCTTCCTCATAGACGATGTATAGAGAACATCTTTTAGCATCAATATAAGTCCAAAGGTGAATTTCAACTCAACCTCACCACTCCCAAGAAATTCGGTTTTACTTGAATCACCAAGCATTATAGTCTTTTCTTCAAAGGGAGTAAATTTTTTGAACCAATCTTTATCATAGCAGACATGCCTATTGGCACCAGAATCTGTCCACCACCCTTCAACAAATTGAACCATGTTAATGTCTGTGACCATTGCTACAAACAGCTCCTCAGTTACATTAACTTGAGGATCATTATCTCGCTTTCGAAACTTACAAATTCGAGCAAAGTGCCCAAATTTGCCACAGACAAAACATGCTTGATTTTGTGAAGGGGGTCCTTAGTTCTTATCATTTTGGTTTTGAAAACCTTTTTTGTGAGGTCTACTAAATTTTTTGAAATCTTTTCTTTGCGGCTTCAAAAAACTATTTCTTGAATTTTGACCTTTGGGCAAACTACCATTTTCAGAAATTAAATTTACCTTTGTCATGGTATCCTCATTACCATTTTGAAATACCAAATTATCTTGGCCTCTTGCTTCCTCCTCTACACGAATACGTGTGATTAATGTCCCCAAAGAGGTCTCCTTTTGTTTATGGTGCATCGACTTTTGAAACTCTCTCCACGAAGGTGGTAATTTGTCGATGATGTCACAAACAATTAGATTATCTCCAATCTTGATACCTTCGGATCGAACTTCAGCTACAACCATTTGAAAATCTTGTGCTTGCTCAGCAACGGATTTTCCATCTATCATTTGATATCGAAAGAAGCGACTTGCTGCATATTTCTTCGCTCCGGCTTCTTCCGTATCGTATTTACTCTGTAAAGCTTTCCAAATTTTCTTCACAGATGTGTAAGTAGTATTGTAGTAATCATAAAATTGATCAGCAAGACAATTTAAAAGATAGCATCGACATTTATACTCATCTTTGGTATATTTTGAATCTTTTCTTCATGAACTTTCACTTGTGCTTCAGTCATGTTCTCGGTAGTAATCTTGCTAGGATTCTTTGCAGTGAGAATATAGGAGACGTTGAGAAGGCTTAGATAGAAGAGCACCTTGCACTTCCATCTCCTGAAAGAAGCTCCTTTGAACCGGAAGGGTTTGTTAAGATCTCCAATGCTTTTCGTGGATTTTTCAGTCGTAGGCTCCATGGTTGAATTCTCCTTAAAAATTGTTGGTGAAATACACAATAATATAATAAAAATTACAATGTAATTAAAATTAAAACGAAGTCAGTTTGGACTGAGGCACGAAAATATCGCTCTCTTTAAGGAGATTCAAGCCCTCTGTGGTGTACAAAGTCTCAAATTAACCGGTGCAGCAGAAATCTTCTTGACTTGACTCCTCCAGGATACAACAGCCCAACTGATCGTCGTATGGCCCGAACCAACTCTGCACAAGCGGTTGAGCCCAAAGCTCCTCTCAAAGAACACCTTTCTTTTATCTAGAAAATCTCTCAAAAATATATACTCACCAAGTATATTTTTGTTTATCACACTTTTTGTCAAATATTCCACACCACCTCCCTTACGAAAGACTACCTATATATATATATACATAAATAGACCATAAACGTCCCAGGAGGTTAAAAGACTAACGGGCAAAAAACAACAAAAATAAAACACAAGCAGCCCACCAACGTCAATAATAAAGATACCAAACGGCAACTGAAATTAAAAGAAATAAAACCTTCAGAACGTTAATGAAATTAATCTTCAAACGTCTAAGGCATAAAACCACTTGAAATAAAAAAAACGGTTTTGAACACTTAAAGACCAAAACTCTCCCCAACGGCAATTTAATGACCAGCCCCCATTAAACATAACGTAAAAGACCAAAAGGAAAAGTCAAGCAACAGTAAGAAATATATATATATTATTAAAAAATACTAACAGACCATGCGGTTGTGGTTGCTGGGCAGGGAGAATGAGACGGCGTGGGAGAGTGCTCGTCGTCAAGCTTGTAGACGGCACCAGATGAGGCGTAAGTAAAGAATTATGAGGCGTAATGATGCCAATATCCTCCCCTTCAATTCCATTCTCAACCAACTTCTCTGTGATCTATATAATGAGCATGGTGAGGAACCAAACTACAAACAGATGAGGCATATCACCTGGACAAGAGGAGGTAGGTGATAATGATCACCAACAAGGACAAATGTCGAAGCAAACATCAAGGGTCCCAGTGATACCTAATACGAAAAAGACTCATGAATCAATCAGAAAGTTCAACATAATCTATTCATCAATAAGTCTGCTTAAACAGCAACACCACACCTAATTAAGTTACAAACACTAAAAACAGTCTCAAATCTGCATAACAATAAACTAGGTAGTTAACAAACAAGTTTTGTCTTCAACTAAATGTAAGATGGATAACCACCTGAAATGCAAGATGGCTCGGAAGGAGCACGGCAGCGCTAGGGAGAGCGCCCACAGTCATGGGTTGCGAACAGAGCTATATTTTCACCTCAAAATGTATTTTGTCATTCCTCAACATAATAAAATTCTTTGTAGCTCTATGGACATTGATACATTATCGAGCCACATTAATTTTGTGTTGTGTGATATTCGATTGTTTGTTTGCTTTACTTTTTTGTCATCGTTTTCACAATATGAACTCATGTTTTGTTAAAGGACGTTATAATATAATTTAATGAATTCTACAACAAACTATCTTTTAAATTTATAAAGGAGGTTTAAGTTTTTAATTATAAAATTTTTATATCCTAAGAAGAGAATGAAAAGTTTTAAAAAGTTCAGAAATCCCCCGTCTCATTTTCTAAAATTATTTTTTTGAAGCCTACACCACAAGTATGGGATATATCTGCCAGGACGTCTAGAAGGAGCTTGTTTCCTCACATGTTAGACTAGTTGTACTTTGCAATACCCGCAGCAATTTTATTCACCAACTAATAGAGTGTTCCTTATCTTTCCTTCCACTCAACCATTTTGGTGGTCTGTCTCCTTGCGCTAGCGGTACCCTTACAATTTACAACTTCAAAATATCAAAGAAGTAGCTTTGCATCAGAGAACATATAAGTATCAAATCACAAACTTAATTCTCAATTCTTTATTCAGATCAAATAAAGAATAATGGCCTTCACTTTCTTGAAATATTCGTCTCTGTAGATGGAAATTTGTTGGGTTCGAATTCTCAACAAATTTCTTGTTGGAGAGCTTGCTTGTCCCTGTTCATCAAAATTGCTCTAACGTCTCAAAGGTTCAAATCCCTTCATGTGAGGATGCATGGTGTAAAATAAACATAAATGAAATGATTACATCTACCCATTGTTCTAAACTGGATGTGTATTTAGAGAGCAAACTTGGATTCTTCACTTATACTCTGTTTTTCACTTGCGACAATTCTTTCATCCGAATCCAAGATTTCTATCCAACATGATCTTAAAATTACATTTGTGAATTCCATGAAGCTAACTATGCAGTGTGAAGTTTCACTTTACACCCACCAATAAAAAGTCAACACGTAAGCGGTCTATGTAATTAACGGTAGAAGCAACTTGAGTCGAAACTGTCTCCCCCTAGTCACTCTCTCTCTCTATCTGCTGAAGCCCATCTCTCTCCCTTTCTCCCTCCTCCGCTCTCTCTTTTTTACCCCCCCTCAGTTTCTCTCTCTCTTTCTCTCTCTCTCTCTCTCTCTCTCTCTCTCTCTCCCCTATAGACAGATTTGAGATGGGGAAAGGCCCTTTCTAATTGTTGGGCTCGATTTGGAGATCATAAGAAGCTAATACAGCTCACAGTTGATGAAGATGTAGTGATGCTAATGGATCTCAGCAGTAGATTGGCAAAGTGGAGGCATCAAGGGCAAGAACTGCTACATGTTGATAAAGATCTGGATGGTGTGTTAATAGCTCACAGTTGATGAAGATGTAGTGATGCTAATGGATCTCAGCAGTAGATTGGCAAAGTGGAGGCATCAAGGGCAAGAACTGCTACATGTTGATAAAGATCTAGATGGTGTGTTAATAGCTTGAGTCATAAATTATCTTTGATTTGGATAGTAGAGTTTTTGAAGGAATAGACCCCCAGTTTATGAGAAGTTGTTCTTTGAGTTCCAAACCCAGTTTTTACCTCTTGTAGAGAGATGACCAAGTTGTAAAATGATATGCATCATTCTGTTGTTCAATGAGCACCAGTAACTTGCAAGAATGTGATAGCGTTGATATTGCCGGGACAGAGAGCTCAACACTATCTTGAGGGGGGAGAGAGAGAGAGAGAGAGAAAGTAAACATTAGCGGTCACAAAAAAAAACCACTGAAGTTTGACTTTATTAGTTCTTTTGGAATTAATGGCATTTTGCTAAGTTGAGCTTCGATACTTGGATAAGAAATAGTTGATTGTTTTCTTGAGCTTTTGTGAATTGAAATTAGTAGAAAAGAAATCACCAAATTAACTCGTACGTAACGCAATATCTATGGTTCAAGCATCATGCTTGATTGGAATTTGAGGAAGCCTGTTTGGTCATTAATTGCACGCAGATCTTTTAATCCAGTACCCATATTTTTCATCTAGAGTTACGTTGCGAAGGGAGAACTAATTACAAGTCTCATATATGTTATTAAGATCTCAAACTTGTGATTGAAGAAAAGAAAAACAGAAGACATACAAAATAGCAAACATCAAAACACAAAGCTACACAATTCTAAACCTAGATAGCTTACAAGTGCTTGTCACAATAAAATAGTAGCAAGTAGAGATGCACACTTCAACGAAGTTAAACCATGCCCGTCGCCAGTGCAAATTTATGTAGAGAATGGCAACAATTGCAAGCAACATTATCACATAAGACACCGCAAAGCTGACGTAGAAGACTTCCAAGTCTATAAAACCACAAGCTTCATCTCCCTCATTATCAGTTGGAATGGTAGATGATGGTTCAGTTTTAGTGCAAGCCTTAGGTAGTGGAGGTCCACACAGGAGAGGATTTCCCTCGTAACTGCTTTCATCAAAGGTACCGAACTGAGCTTTTCTTTCTGGTGTTGTACCCCTTAAGTTATTGTGTGCCACTTTGAAGACAGCTAGAGAGTTCAACTCTACCAATTGAGGGGGGATAATACCATCCAAGTTGTTATGTGATAGATCCAAGCTCTCAATTTGCTTGAGTTTCGAGAATTCAGTGGGGATTGATCCCGTTAAATTGTTGAACGACAGGTTCAACGCATGGATGTTGCTCAAATCTCCAAGCTCGGTTGGAATTTCTCCTTCTAGTTTGTTGCATGAAAGGTCAATCCCAGACATGTAGTTGAGGATGTCACCTTTGTAGGAGAGACTATTATTCTTTGTTGAGAACTCCACTTCTTGTAGTGCATCCACTACGGAGAACGCATAATCTTCATCACGACTATTAAGGAGTACTCCGTTCATTATCATTGCCGAATGCAAGAATGACAACATGTCGGACATTTCAAAATAGCTTTGGAAAAATCTTGATACCTCAGATTTTTGGTAGGTTGGTTCATGAGTAAAGTTACTAAAGCAATGAGGTATTTGACCAGAAAAACTATTGTGGGAAAGATCCAACAAGCTTAATTTTTCTAAAAGGCATAATTGAAGTGGGATTTTTCCATGTAAATAATTTTCTTTCAAGAGGAGAATGCTCAAACTTGACAGGTTGCCAATCCAATCTGGAATGTTGCCAATAAGGTAGTTATCTCTAAGATTTAGAGTGACTAAAGTAGAGCAACCCTTGAATCCACTGGTAATTGGACCGGTTAACCTATTTTTATTCAAATGAACATGTATGATGTCGGACCAGTTGGAGCAAGAGGGTATAGAGCCAGATAGATTGTTATGGGACAGGTCAAAAAATGAAAGGTATTTCAAGTTACATAACTCAACTGGAATGGGACCTTCAAGCTGGTTTTTTGCGAGAGCAATTTCTGTCAATGAAGGCATGCTCCCCATCCATCTTGGAAGCGTCCCAGACAAATTGTTATTACTGAAATCAATTGCTTCCAAGGCCATAAAATTAGATATGGTATATGGGATCTCTCCAGAAAAGTGGTTGTTGTCCAAAAACAAAAAACGTAGTAATGTTAGATTGAAATTGGTAGGAATTAGTTGGCCACTCAAATGATTTTTGGACAATTTAAGGTAGTATAAAGAGGAGCAACTTTTTATCAAATTCTCTGGTATTGTTCCTGAAAAATTATTGCTCGACATTTCTAAAATTTTTAGGGAGGTCAAATTACCATAAGAAGAAGGAATAACACCTTCAAAGTGATTTTTAGAAATATTTAAAAACTCTAGATTCGGAAAAATTAAACCAAAGTTTGTTGGAATTGGACCTTGAATATGATTAAATGAAATATCTAAAAGAGAGAGGTTGGGCATATGATGACTGGGCAGCTGCAAAGTGCCTGTAAAAGAATTATTTCTCAAATTAAGAACCTCCAACCTTGTATTGTTTTCTAGCAACCATGTGGGGAACTGTCCTGCCAAGTTGTTGTGAGGGAGTTGTAGTACTTGCAAGTCGAACTGATAATGAAGGAATCTCAGAGTTATTCTACCAGACTTGTTAGATAAGCACCTTGAACAACTGAAAGCCTTTAATTGGAAGCCAGGAACCCATCTTTGAGACAGATCAGTTTCATCAACTACTTTGTTGCCATCACTAAATATGACCTCAAGCTTTGAGAGATTAAAAAATGAGGAGAATGTGATTGGGCTGAAGTAGTTATCTGATAAATCAAGGTACTCAAGTGACTTCAAACTAGGTAGAGGGGAGAGATCAACGCTTCCATTGAAGCGATTTGAAGAGATATCAAATATTCGAAGTTGTGTCATGTTTGCCAAACATGAAGGCAGTATCCCTTCAAAATCATTAGAGCTGAGATCTAACTCTCGTAGATTCATAAGCTCACACAAGCCTACAAAATGAAATGAGTAATAATTAAGTTCTACCATTAAGAGATTTTTGCTAAGGAATATTTTGCGAAAATAAGGCTTTTTACCTTGAACAATGGGCAAACTTCCATTGAGTCCACAATTTGGTATTGTCAATACATTAAGGGAAGTCATAACTCCAACTTTACTGAGGAAGCTTTTGTCAATGTAGGAACCATCCAAATACAACTCCCGTAGGTTCTTTAGTCTTCTCAGCTCTAAAACGGCAAGGAGTGTTTTAGTTATGAGAAATAATTTTCATGTATACGAAAATTATTAAAATGTGTTAAATAGGACATAGCATATCAAATGGATGTCTATTAGTCGATCTAACCTTAGAGACTAATTACCTGAGATTGGTCCATCTAATTGGATATTGTCTCTCAAATATAGCTTCTTGAGTGATAAGAACTGACCAAGGGATGACAGGAAGCTTTCATTGAAGTAATTCCCAGTGAAGTCAAGCACCTCTAGCTTGCTCAATCCGGATAATCTTTCAAAACCTACAATTTAGACAATTATAAACTGATTTATATTGCATAATTCAAAAAATAAAAAAGAAAGAAATATTTAAACGGAAAATGAAAAACAGAACAATATAAACTAACCATCCAGATATTGCATTATAACTCAAATGGAGGTACTTAAGCTCTTGAAAGGGAAGAAACAGAGAGGCATTCAGATTAAGATACCAAACTTTATCACTATTGTAAGAGACGTTCACATAGCTAAGATGAAGCTCTTAATGTTGTCACACACAACACGTTGCCAATCGTAGCAATTACTCTCTTCGTGAATCGTAGCAAACTCCATTCACGTTTTCTGTTTTACTCCCAGTACTCTCAGGTGTCTAATTAAGCGAAGAATTTAAAATGTGTTAATAGGACATAGCATATCAATTGGATGTATATTAGTCGATCTAACCTTAGAGACTAATTACCTGAGATTGGTCGCTGTATGTGGTTGTAACTCAAATATAGTTCCTTGAGCGATAAGAACTGACCAAGGGATGACAGGAAGCTTTCATTGATGTAATTCCCACTGAAGTCAAGCACCTCTAGCTTGCTCAATCCGGATAATCTTTCAAAACCTATAATTTAGACAATTATATTGCATAATTCAAAAAACAATATTACTCTGTTATGATATAAACAAACCTTCATTTGGAGCCCATCCAGATATGTGAGTTCCAATATTTTAAGGGTTCATACAAGGGGTTCAAGGAAGGTTTGAGTCGCAAGAAAGCTACTCACTCTTCCCTCAAACAAGCGCAACTACCATGAAAAGAAGATTATTGAAACAAGGCCCACAACAGTAGCCACCACCCAAAAATTCCAAACTCCATTCACGTTTTCTGTTTTACTCTCAGTATTAAAATGTGTTCACTAGGATATAGCATGGAGTATCAAATGGATGTAACCTTAGAGACTAATTACCTGAGATTGGTCGCTGTATGTGGTTGTAACTCAAATATAGTTCCTTGAGCGATAAGAACTGACCAAGCGATGACAGGAAGCTTTCATTGAAGTAATTCCTAGAGTAGTCAAGCACCTCTAGCTTGTTCAATCCGGATAATCTTTCAAAACCTACAATTTAGACAATTATAAACTGATTTCTATTGCATAATTCAAAAAAAAATATTACTCTGTTATGATATAAACATACCAAATATATAATTCCCACTCAAATCGAGGTACTTAAGCTCTTGAAAGGGAATAAACAGAGAGGCATTCAGATACCAAACTTCCTGATCCCAGGCCCTCACATAGCTAAGATGAAGCTTGATTACACGCCCTGTAGTGTTGTCACACAAAACACTTTTCCAATCGCAGCAATTTCTCCCTTCCTGAGATGAGTTCCAAGATGTGAAGAAATCATCATACAAGGAGTTCACGAGAGAAGCTTTGAGCCGCAAGAGAGCTTCTCTCTCCTCCCTCAAACAAGCATGAATAGAAGATAATTGAAACAAGGCCGCCAACATTAGCCACCACCCAAATATTCCAAACTCCATTTCACGTTTAGGTGTCTAAGCGAAGTTATTCTTAAAGAGTTTATATAGACACCTCAACATTGACCGATGACTTAGAAATTTATATGCGTTATAGATTAAATTATTTCAAGCAAAAATGATAAATTTGGGAAGACCTTGACTGATGACTCAATTATAGGGTGTAGACTGATCATGAGTACTCAATATCACGAGGTTCTATTCAATTTCTCAATCTCCCAACTTTTCAATTGTCTTTACCTTCTTTATTTTTTAGTCTTTGAGTGCTTATTAACTGTTTTCATCCAAGGATAGCGTCTGCCTCTTTTTTTTTTTTTTTATGAAAAATAAAACGTCTTTTGACTGTTGTAGGTTTCTATTTTTTCTCATAATTTCCTGGCAGCCTCTTCAAGTCTTTTACTTTTTTAGCCTTGATTTTTGTTCTCCAATTGAGGTTGGTCGCCTGGAGAGCTAAAGCCTCGTTTGCAAGACTGGCTTCGTTTGGAAATAAACATTACAATTTTGAAAAATATATTATTTTGAAAATAAATATTATTATTTTGAAAATCTCTCATTTAATCATTAAAAGTTTCTTAAATTTCTACACAAAATAAAATAAACAATTTAATTTTTTCAAATTCTAAAACAAAAATAATATTAAAAAATATATTCTAACACTATTTTATTTAATTTTTTAACTTTAATCTCAATTTTAATAATTCTTTGGAGGGAAAACATAGATTAAGAATTGCTTTGGATTCAAAGCTGAGATGAGATGATTTTAGATGATAGATAAAACTTTTTATATTATAAGGTTAAAATATTATTAGAATATAATTTGTTAGAATATAATTTTTTAATATAATTTTTGTTTTGAGATTTGAAAATATTGAATTATTTTTTGTGTTTTAGATGAAAGTTCAAAAAGTTGTAATAATCAGATAACACTTAGATGAAAAAATTGAACATTTAAAATTGAAAAGTATTTGTATTTGTTGTGTTTGAATATTGAGATGATGAAGCATCTCTCCATCCAAACTGGGTCTTAGCTTAAAGAAAGCACAATGCATTATTGCCCCTAGTTTACGCACAAAACACATTGAACGTGTATTACCAAACTTTGAATGACCTTAACTAATGATTTTGAAATAGGCGACTTGGAATAATATAGATACGTATTTAAGGTCCAAGTCCTGTTTAGGAATTTTAAAAAAAGTGGGACCATCATGACAAAATGAATTTTTTTCATATGGATCCCACTTTTTACAATGAACAATGCTTGCACACCCTAGATCTTGTAAAAATCATTTTCCAAAATTTAAAAATTGAAGAAAAGATATCTATTTAGTGAAGTGCCAAAAAATAAAAATCGAAAAAAAATTATCCCAATTTTTTTTTTTTTAATTTCATTGAGGGAAAACATAGATTAAGAGGCTAACCCAAGACTTTGGCATCAATAACATTATTAAATAAGACCATTCCATGAAGTACTTGTAACGATGCTCACTAACCATCTATAAGTACACCACCTGCGATATGCATTTCAAATAAAATTTGACAACTCGGTTCCATGTCTAATTAAAAATATTTATCGGGCAGAAATATCTACACTTCAAAAATATTTATCTTAATTTTATAGATTCTTTTAAATATATTTTTATTCTAATTTTTAGATTTTGCTTTTTGTAAGGGTGTTGACATGGCATTTATATGTCATGTGTCAAGTTCTAATTGGTTAAACTAGTTTCGAATAGATGAATTGACGGTAGAAAGACGAGGACTTAGTTATAAAAATTTGCATACTCATTGAGAAAATTATAAATAATTTAAACCCGATGGAGTGATTTACAAATAGACTAAAGCCTCGTTTGGATGTTGAGAAGAGATGAGAAATTTGTGAATAGTAGTAATTATAATAAAATAGTTTGTGAATAGTAATAAAATGGTTTGAGTTAAGATGTTTTATAGGATTTTGGGACAAAAGAAAAAAATTTGAATAAAAATATTATAAAGTTAAAATATTGTTAGAATATAATTTTTTAATATAATTTTTATTTTAGGATTTAAAAGAAATTAAAATATTTTTGTATTTTATTTGAAAATTTTAGAAAATTATAATAATCAAGTAATTATTAGATAAAAAAAATTAAAAATTAAAAAATATTTATATTTATGATATTTGAATATTGAGACTACCTTCAACAATGCATTATTGCTTTCCTTTCCTTGAAGACTTGATTGATGACACCGTGATAGGGCCAAAGACTTGTATTTATGTGTGTGCGTGTGTGTATATATATATATATAGTATATATATATATATACTATATATATATATACACACGCACACACAGATAGATAGTGGTGCTAGGCTGCTGCCAGCAGTGATAGTTGGGCATGACGTCTAGCACAAATTTGATTTTTTTTTCTTTTTATATTTTTTTAACATATTTAAATATTTAAAAAAAAAATACATCAATACACTAAAAATCACTTACTTAATCATTAAATAAAAAATAAAAAATATTTTAAATACATAAGATATCAAAAAGAGTGGGCAAACTCACTTCTACAAGAACATGGATTGATGAGTTTGGAAAAATTAGAACAGGGACGGCAGAAAGTGTGTGTGCATGATAATTACTAATGTCTTTGTTGAGTTCACATGGGCTTTTGAAAACATTAAGGGAAAAATACATATCATTATGGTTTAAACTTTAATGGTCAACATAGCGCCTAGCTTTAACAGTAGCTTTGGGATAAAAAGACAAAAATCTTCCCATCTCGACTGTATAACGCCAAATTATCGGCCATTCAGTATGAAATATGAGATTTTTTACTTGTAAGTCTGTGTGAATAACACAATATTTATATTTTTAACCTGATATAATTAAATTTGTGTAAGATTTTTTTTAGAGTAATTTGTGTAATATTAAACTTTAAATTTATTTATACAAATCAAATTATGTAATATCTATTGATTGATTCTCACTTACGGAGATGTTCGTGAGTCGGAGTCTATCACTTAAGAGTCCTTTAAGTGGTCCAACACTCTTCTATTTAAGTTTAAACTGATCCCATAAAAATAGGATCATGTGGAACACAAAGGGTGTGCGCATGATAATTACTAATGGCTTTGTTGAGTTCACATGGGCTTTTGAAAACATTAAGGGAAAAATATATCTCTTTATGATTTAGTCTCTTAATCTATGTTTTTTCTGCAAAGAAATAAAAAATGTTTTGGCACTTCACTAAATAGATATCTATTGTTCAAGTTTTAAATTTTGGAAAATGATTTGTAAAAGGTAGAATGTGCAAGTACTGCTCATTTGTAAAAAGTGTGACCCATATGAACAAATTCACTTTGTCATGATGGTCCCACTTCTTTTAAAAACCCTACACAGGACTTGCACCTTAAATACGTATCTATATTATTCCAAGTCGCCTATCACAGAATCATTAGTCAAGGTCGTCCAAAGTTTGGTAATATACGTTCATCGTGTTTTGTGCGAACACTAGGGGCAATAATGCATCGTGCTTTTATTAGGCTAAGGCCCGGTTTGGATGGAGAGATGCTTCCATCTCATCTCAATATCCAAACACCACAAGTACAAATATTTTTCAATTTCAAATCTTCAACTTTTTTATCTAATCATTACCTGATTATTATAACTTTTCTAAACTTTCAAATAAAAAACAAAAAATAATTCTACCTTTTCAAATTTCAAAATAAAAGTTATATTAAAAAATTATATTCTAATAATATTTTTATTCAACTTTTTCTCTCTCCATTTTTAAAACTCTATAAAATATTTTAACTCAAACCAATTCAATATTATTCAGAAATTATCTCACTACTATTTTCAAATCATCTCAATTCATCTCATTCCAACCAAGCATAACAGAAATGCAAAACTTATACAAAAATTAATTGCATATTTGTGTGATGCATGAAGAAGTTTTAAAATATTCGTGTGTAGGGCATTTTCTTAAAGGAGAGCATTGACCCCAAGTCTTCAGCCCATCACATAGTCCATCAATCAAGTCTTCTAAAGTTTGAGAATACACATTAAACCTGTTTTGAGCAATTATAGGGGCAACAATGAATCGGGTCTTCTTTAGGCTCAACAACATCTTTAGCATGAGTAATGCTACTTATCATCCTAACTTCTATCATCCTCCCATCATCCTATGATGTGTCATTAGATGATTGAAGATTATTTATTATATTTCACTTATAAACCTATCATTTAATGCCACATCATGGGATGATAGGAAGATGATGGAAGTTAGGATGATGAATAAATTTTTTCCTTTAGCATTACACCTTTAACTTTTGGTTGTGTAGTCATCAGTCAAGGTCATCCAAGACTAACCCCCTAAGTCCCTCTATGTAACCATTTGCGTATGATCAGGTCTGTCACCAACTAAAATAACAATTATAGTTGCATCGATCATGTTTGTGGCATTATAATTTGACGAAAACTAAAAAATCAATCATTTTTTAGCATAGCTAATTTGAAAAGCTTCTACATCGGCGATGTGTAAAAAATAATACTTATAAATAGATTTTCTCTTGTGGCATATTCACCACTTGAATGGTGCTACAATTCTCAAACTTGCATTGCATTGTTTTGTAATATCGTACTTATTTCAAGTTATGTTGTGGCACTGTTTGTCCATGGCGGAAATGGCTTTGGCAGTAACATATACCAAAGAATATTTCATTTCTGTGTTGGAGAGCTAGACAAAATGTCATTCCTATTGATGAGGCAATTCGTCATGTTGGTATTCAGATGGCCTAGAAGTGCAATTGTTGTGATACCTCAGATTGAAACGTTGGATCATGTTTTGTGTGATGGGGTAAGGGCAAGGAAGGTGTGGGATTATTTTGTAGGTGTTTTTGGGATGCGCCTACCCCAGGTTTGTGGCTGGAGGGAGTAGTTAATTTATGGTGGCTTCGTGTGTCTTCGTCTTCACAAGTTGGATGGCTACGTGGGATTATTCCTATTATTATTTCCTTGGCAATTTAGCAAGCTCGCTGTGCAGCTTGGATGGAAGAAGTGGTTTTTGACTGGAGAGGGATTGTCCATATGGTAGAAGGTTTCATTGTGCAAACTTCCATTACTTTGCAGAAGTTCAAAAAATTGGGATCCAATGAGCGTGTCATTCTAAGGGATTTAAATTGCCCCATTGTGCCGGTTGTCTCAAAACCTCCCAAGTTGTTGTGCGGTATCGGCCTAGCCAAGGTTTGTTTAAATTAAATGTTGATGGAGGCTCCTATGGGAATCCGGGTACATCAGGTGCAGGTGGTGTCATTCGGGATGCTCAGGGACGCGTGGTTGCAGGGTTTGCACATCCTTATGGACATGGTACAAATACTGTTGCGGAATGTCGGGCAATTTTAGTTGGGTTGCGGTTGTGTAATCATCTTGGTCTAGCTGTGTAATCATCTTGGTCTAAGGGATGTTTTAGTGGAATCAAAGTCGAATGTAGTGGTGGGTTGGTTTCTTTCGGGGATCTACAATTATTGGTATTTATGGAATTTTTGGGAGGAAGCTATGGGTCTCTTTTCTTCTCTTAATGTTCAAGTTTGTCATATTTTTAGTGTGGATAATATGGTCGCAGATTTTTTGACTAAAGAATGGGCTAAAAGACGTGTTATGGACTTCCTAGGAGATGATTTTGGTCCAGGGAGACTTCGTGGACTTGTACATACGGATAGATGGGTCATTCCTTATATTCGTCGTTAGTCATAGTTTGATTGTTGGGCATTATTTTTTCCTTGTTGTTGTACATGATTTTCCTCCGCCTTTCAATGAACGAAGCCGCCTTTCAATAAACATGAACGGAGGTTCTGCCCTCCTCTTCTTTAAAAAAAGAAAGAAAAAAAAAAAAAAGATTTCAAGTGGTGTCATGTTTGCCAGACATGAAGACAGTATTTCTTCAAAATTATTATGGGGGAGACCTAAAATTATCAAAAGTGGTCACTACAGTGGATGCAGTATACAAATCAAGCGATTATGGTAAAAAATAATCAAAGTCTTCACAAAACTCTTCTTCAAATTTAAAAATTTTAAAAAATTAAGAACTAAGAAATATTTAAAATTTAGATATTAAAAATAATTTTAATAATTTTCGTGCATTGGACAAATTAGCAACTAAACAAGACAGCATGCATTGTCTCCATTTTCAAGAAAAACACATGCAAACGTACAAACTAATCAACCAATTATAGTAAGAAATAATTTATGCCTAAGAATAAAACCTCTTTTTTAAAAGTATTAATCCCAAAAAGTTAAATATTAAAGTATTCTTAAATTTATATACATACTTCTAATTAAATATCTTTAATTTTATCGTACTTTCTAATTAGAATACTTGTGAATAATAAAAAAATTAGTTTGAATTAAAAGATTTTATTGGATTTTGAGAACTGAAAAAGAAAAAGTTGAATAAAAATATTATAAAGTTAAAAAATTGTTTAAATATAATTTTTTAACATTTTTTTTTTAAATTTGAAAATTTGTGTTGTTTTTTATGTTTTATTTAGGAGTTTGGAAAAATTGTAATGATTAGGTATAAAATGATTATATGAAAAAGTTAAAAATTTAAAATTTAAAATATTTGTGTTTTAGTAATGTTTGAAAAAAATATATCTAAAAATATTTAATAATATCCAAACAGCCGTAAAGCAACTAGAGACTACACAAATTAAAGATGAATTGTCTATCTACGTTCATGCAAGGATGTGGACCTTAATCGCAACCTGATGGGTGATAGTTATCAAATCTACACAGCCACGCATAGTAACAAATTTTATTTTTTTATTTTAAATATTTTTTTTTAAATATACAAATTTATTGATAATCACTGTTTTAATTATTATAATTATAAAAAAAATTTTAAAAACATAAATAAAGTCTCGGTCAAAACCATCTGGAAGCATCGGTCCATGTATCGTTTTCTTTAATAAATTTCTAGTCTTAGTTTGGCTGGAAGGAAAGGAAAGCATTGACTCTAGGTCTTTAGCCCTATCACGGAGTCATCAATCAAGTCTTCTAAAGTTTGATAGAAGTCTTTAGTCAAGTCAAGGAAAGGCAAGCAATAATGCATTGCGTATTCTTGCTTAAATATAAATAATTTTTAATTTTTTCATTTAATAACTACCTAACGATTATAATTTTTTTAAACATCTAAACAAAACACAAAATATATATATATATATATATATATATATATTCACCAATAATATGATAATTAGTATTGTCTTCTCCCTATTTTAATTAGACATGGAATCAAATCAAATCATATCATTTTGTGTGTTTAGTTTTGTGTGATATATATATATATATATATATATATATATATATCCCATGAAGGGAGTTTCCATTCGTTGTCCTTTGCTTCTACAAGAACATGGATTGATGAGTTTGGAAAAATTAGAAAAGCGACGCAAAAAGTGTGTGCGCATGATAATTACTAATGGCTTTGTTGAGTTCACATGGGCTTTTGAAAACATTAAGGAAAAAATATATATATTTATGATTTAGTCTCTTAATCTATGTTTTCCCTGCAAAGAACATCTTTAGCATTACACCTTTAACTTTTGGTTGAGTAGTCATCAGTCAAGGTCATCCAAGACTAGCCCCCCAAGTCCCTCTATGTAAACATTTGCATATCAGGTCTGTCACCAACTAAAATGCCAATTATTGTTGTATCGATCATGTTTGTGGCATTATAATTTTACGAAAACCAAAAAAAGTATCATTTTTTAGCATAGCTAATTTGAAAAGCTTCTACATCGGCGATATGTAAAAAATAATGCTTATAAATAAATTTTCTCTTGTGGCATATTCACCACTTGAATGGTGCTACAATTCTCAAACTTGCATTGCATTGTTTTGTAATATCATACTTATTTCATGTTATATTGCATAAAATTATACAAAAATAATATTTTTTGGCACTTCACTAAAATAGATATCTTTTGTTCAATTTTTGAATTTTGGAAAATGATTTGTATAAGGTCGAGAGTGTGCAAGCATTGCTCATTGTAAAAAGTGGGACCCATATGAAAAAACTTCACTTTGTCATGATAGTCCCACTTTTTTTAAAATTTCTACACAAGACTTGCACCTTAAATACGTATCTATATTATTCCAAGTCGCCTATCACAGAATCATTAGTCAAGGTCGTCCAAAGATTGGTAATATATGTTCAACGTGTTTTGTGAGTACACTAAGGGCAATAATGCATCGTGCTTTCTTTAGGCTAAGGCCCAGTTTGGATGGAGAGATGCTTCCATCTCATATCAATATTCAAACACAATAAGTACAAACACTTTTTAATTTTAAATCTTCAACTTTTTCATCTAATCATTACCTGATTATTACAACTTTTCTGAACTTCCAAATAAAATACAAAAAATAATTCAACATTTTCAAATCTCAAAATAAAAATTATATTAAAGAATTATATTCTAACAATATTTTAACATTATAATATTTTTATCACTACAACAAAATGTATCTTTTGTGACAGAGGAAACCGTCACAAAAAAATGGCAAACCGTCACTAAATATATTTGTTGACGGTTTAAAACCGTCATCACGACCGTCACCTAAAGTGCATCACAGAATACATTTGGTGACGGTTTATTGTTCAACCGTCACAAAAAATATTTTTAGTGACTGTTGGA
>NW_023362719.1:0-248 GCF_001411555.2 Juglans regia | reverse complement strand
CCTAGTGAAATTCTAAATGGTGGGAATCCAATCGAAAGCCCAAAAGCATGGTTGAAATCGAAACCCTAAACGGTTTCCCCAAAACCCTAAAGTTGGCCTCTAGACATTTTCTAATCCGATTTCTAGCATTGTGTTTAATCACTTGATTAAATCACTTCCACATGCTATTAATCCTTCAAATTTGTGTTAGAACATCATTATCCAACCTTGTGAACCTTGAAAAATTGATTGGGCCAAGTGATATTGGA
>NW_023362718.1:0-248 GCF_001411555.2 Juglans regia | reverse complement strand
ACACCCCAACCAAGCACAAGGCTAGCTGAGCGTGTGGAAGCATTGTGTGGTGTCGAGCCTGCCCCGCTAGGCATGGGAAATAAGAGAAGAGAAAATAGTAACAGTCGGGACAGTTGTTGAGGTCTCAACCCCTTGGGAGCCAAGCCAAACCAGCAAACAACCCATCGTCGGCCGAGAGCACGCGTAGGAATCTAGTGCTAAGAAGCACCAAACACCATGCCACACTCACACCTCAAGGATGCCATGCA
>NW_023362717.1:0-248 GCF_001411555.2 Juglans regia | reverse complement strand
AGCAATGCAAGGATTGGTGCAATCCACCTGGGATGAAGCCAGCAAGAGCCCAACACTGAAGATGGGTCTGAAAGAAGAAGAACCAGTTTTGATCCACTTTATTCAAGCTGTGGAAGACATGACTTAAACATACGGCCTATCGTAATTGGAGGCTTCCAATTTGGTTAAATGATTTATTTTATTAGTTTAGAATAAGTGGGCTTGAAGATGCTTGGCTCACATGTCTTATTTCTTTTGAACTATGTTTT
>NW_023362715.1:0-248 GCF_001411555.2 Juglans regia | reverse complement strand
GTTCTCGTTTGACACGAACGATTGTCGTGCTCGCGTCTTGATCCTATCCTCCTTCCGGAGTGGTAGGTTTACGTGCGGTGCCGGCATCGAGAATGAATGCTACATGGTTGATCCTGCCAGTAGTCATATGCTTGTCTCAAAGATTAAGCCATGCATGTGTAAGTATGAACTAATTCAGACTGTGAAACTGCGAATGGCTCATTAAATCAGTTATAGTTTGTTTGATGGTATCTGCTACTCGGATAACC
>NW_023362714.1:0-248 GCF_001411555.2 Juglans regia | reverse complement strand
AAATATTTATCACTATTATATATAAATAAAAAATAAAATCACTATAATATATAAATAAAAAATATTTATCACTATTATATATAAATAAAAAATAAAATCACTATTATATATAAATAAAAAATAAAATCACTATTATATATAAATAAAAAATAATATCGCTATTATATATAAATAAAAAATAAAATCGCTATAATATATAAATAAAAAATAAAATCACTATAATATATAATAAATAAAAAATAAAATTA
>NW_023362713.1:0-248 GCF_001411555.2 Juglans regia | reverse complement strand
TCTTTATCCCAAACCGAGCGTTCTCGTTTGACACGAACGATTGTCGTGCTCGCGTCTTGATCCTATCCTCCTTCCGGAGTGGTAGGTTTACGTGCGGTGCCGGCATCGAGAATGAATGCTACCTGGTTGATCCTGCCAGTAGTCCTATGCTTGTCTCAAAGATTAAGCCATGCATGTGTAAGTATGAACTAATTCAGACTGTGAAACTGCGAATGGCTCATTAAATCAGTTATAGTTTGTTTGATGGT
>NW_023362712.1:0-248 GCF_001411555.2 Juglans regia | reverse complement strand
TATTCAAAAACACTTTGGCATAACATAACTGAACATATTCATCTTATCATATCATATCATATACCATGTTTAACCCCCGTGGTAGGGTTGTGCTATCCCCGGTGACCAAACCAGGCAGTATCATGTGGTGAACTTCCCCTTTTTCAATCTCGGAGCCCCGAGTGTGCACACAGGAAAGAACACGTAAAAAGACCACTTTGTTTCCAAAGTGGGTGCACTCATATCATATCATGGTGGTACCAACCATA
>NW_023362711.1:0-248 GCF_001411555.2 Juglans regia | reverse complement strand
GATAGACATGGTTTTATCGCAATCCCAAAAGGTGTGAAGGGAATTGTTTGGCATAGGTTTGCCAAAACACTTAGCGAAATCACTATTCCACACTGTTTCCGAGATGAGAAACAAAGTATGTGGTTTTGCCAAGGACAAAGTTGTGATAGGTAATGGTGGTTGTGTACCGTTGTCAAGTGTTACTCTTTCAGGGGAGAAGGGTTGTTTTTTGTAGGCTTTGAAGATGTCGATTCGTATTCCGGCCCTTT
>NW_023362710.1:0-248 GCF_001411555.2 Juglans regia | reverse complement strand
TGGAGTGTCTAAATAGGTGTGAAATTCCCTGGGTTGACGAAGTACAGTCAATAGGTTGCGAATGGGGCCTAATTAGCTGGTCACCGGAGCGCGCCAGACACTAACGCCGATGGTGCCACACATTATGTTATGTGTGTCCATAGCAAGTGTGGCACAAACAGATAAGTCATGGGGCCACAACAACTGTGGAGCATGAAGTATGGGGCCACAACAACTGTGGAGCATACACTACGTGAGACACAGCAATT
>NW_023362709.1:0-1505 GCF_001411555.2 Juglans regia | reverse complement strand
GGTAGTTCAAGAAGTTGGGAAGCTGGGGTCGGCTTTCGCTACACCCTCCCATCAGCAATTCTTGGAAGGCCACCCTCGCTCCCACTTTCCACGAAGCATACTCGGGAAGCTGGGGCGGTCTTCACCAACTCTTTCTTGAGGCATGCTCTAGAAGCTAGGTTTAGCTTCATTCCGTTTTCCTTGGAGGCATCATTGGGAAGCTAGGTGGGTTGGTTTTTGCAACCCCTTCCTCGAGACTGCCTCATCGTCATCTTTCTCCCGGGCTTCCCCAACCCTCTTTCCATCGAGGTAGTTCAAGAAGTTGGGCTACGCCTTCCATTCAGGTCAGGAGGGGAGTTGGGGTCGGCTTTTGCTGCACCCTCCCATGAGCAATTCCTGGAAGGCCACCCTCGCTCCCATTTTCCACGAAGCTTACTCGGGAAGCTGGGGCGGTCTTCACCAAATCTTTCTCGAGGCACGCTCGGGAACCTAGGTTTAGGTTCGTTCCCTTTTCCTTCGAGGCATCCATGGGAAGCTAGGTGGGTGGGTTTTCGCCACCTCTTCCTCAAGACCGCCCCATCCTCACTCCCCCTCCCCAACCCTCCTTCCATCGAGGAAGTTCAAGAAGTTGGGCTACACCTTCCGTTGAGGCTAGGAGGCAAGCTGGGGTCGGCTTTCTTTGCACCCTCCCATGAGAAATTCCTGGAAGGCCGCCCTCGCTCCCATTTTCCACGAAGCATCCTCGGGAAGCTGGGGCGGTCTACACCAACTCTTTCTCGAGGCGTGCTAGGGAAGTTACGTTTAGCTTCATTCCCTGACCTTCGAGGCATCCTTGGGAAGCTAGGTGGGGGTGGGTTTTGGCCACCCCTTCCTCGAGACAGCCCCATCCCCAACCCTTTTTCCGCCGTGGGAGTTTAGGAAGTTTGGCTACACCTTCCGTCGTGTTCGGGAGGGAAGCTGGGGTCGGCTTTCGCTACACCCTCCAATCACCAATTCTTGGAAGGCCACCCTCCCTCCCACTTTCCACGAAGCATACACGGGAAGCTGGGGCGGTCTTTACCAACTCTTTCTCGAGGCATGCTCGGGAAGCTAGGTTTAGTTTCGTTCCCTTTTCCTTCGAGTCATCCTTGGGAAGCTAGGTGGGTGGGTTTTCGCCACCTCTTCCTCGAGACAGCCCGATCGTCACTCCCCCTCCACGCCCCCACCCCATCCATCCCCAACCCTTTTTCCGTCGAGGGAGTTCAGGAAGTTTGGCTACACCTTCCGTCGAGTTCGGGAGGGAAGCTGGGGTCGGCTTTCGCTACACCCTTCTATCAGCAATTCTTGGAAGGCCACCCTCGCTCCCACTTTCCACGAAGCATACTCGGGAAGCTGGGGCGGTCTTCACCAACTCTTTCTCGAGGCATGCTCTAGAAGCTAGGTTTAGCTTCATTCCGTTTTCCTTTGACACATCCCTGGGAAGCTAGGTGGGTGGGTTTTTGCCACCTCTTCCTCGAGACTGCCTCTCCCGCCCCCCCCCCCCCCCC
>NW_023362708.1:0-248 GCF_001411555.2 Juglans regia | reverse complement strand
AGATACCATCAAACAAACTATAACTGATTTAATGAGCCATTCGCAGTTTCACAGTCTGAATTAGTTCATACTTACACATGCATGGCTTAATCTTTGAGACAAGCTTATGACTACTGGCAGGATCAACCAGGTAGCATTCATTCTCGATGCCGGCACCGCACGTAAACCTACCACTCCGGAAGGAGGATAGGATCAAGACGCGAGCACGACAATCGTTCGTGTCAAACGAGAACGCTCGGTTTGGGATA
>NW_023362707.1:0-248 GCF_001411555.2 Juglans regia | reverse complement strand
TGAGCCATTCGCAGTTTCACAGTCTGAATTAGTTCATACTTACACATGCATGGCTTAATCTTTGAGACAAGCATATGACTACTGGCAGGATCAACCAGGTAGCATTCATTCTCGATGCCGGCACCGCACGTAAACCTACCACTCCGAAAGGAGGATAGGATCAAGACGCGAGCACGACAATCGTTCGTGTCAAACGAGAACGCTCGGTTTGGGATAAAGAGGCCGGAGACCCCCCACACCAACACAAT
>NW_023362706.1:0-248 GCF_001411555.2 Juglans regia | reverse complement strand
AGCATTAGCATGAACAGTCATGAATTTTAAGTTCAGCATGAAAGTTCTTATGAAAATCTTATGTTTATTACATTTTCGTTATGATAGATTTCTTACTGAGTCATTGACTCATTTTAGTTTATTTTCATGTTTTTAATTACCCAGGTGAAGATGATGATTACGAGCAGGCAGGCCAGGAGTAGAATGAGCATTTTAATTTTGTTCAGACTTTCTAAAATAAAATGTGTCTTTTATGACGAATTTATTCA
>NW_023362705.1:0-249 GCF_001411555.2 Juglans regia | reverse complement strand
CATCGAACTGTTAGGCGTGCTCCTCCTCATTTTTGCTCCTCGTGTGAATAGCATGTTGGGCTACCGAAGGGTTCCTGTGTTGCATACCTACAAAGATGGAATTTGTCCCTCTCGTTGCCCCTTGTCCTTGTCGGTGCTCATCTTTTGGTGCTGGCTGGACTCTGAAGTTGTCCACGTGTTACCATGCAAGCCTTCGAGTTTACGTTGGTTGTCATGGACCATGTGGGCGTTCTCGTGCTCTTGGATGCG
>NW_023362703.1:0-249 GCF_001411555.2 Juglans regia | reverse complement strand
AATAGAGATAAATATTATAATGATTTTATTTTTTATTTATATATTATAGTGATTTTATTTTTTATTTATATATTATAATGATTTTATTTTTTATTTATATTTAATAGTGATAAATATTATAGTAATTTTATTTTTTATTTATTATATGTTATAGTGATTTTATTTTTTATTTATATATTATAGTGATTTTATTTTTTATTTATATATTATAGCGATTTTATTTTTTATTTATATATAATAGTGATAAAT
>NW_023362702.1:0-249 GCF_001411555.2 Juglans regia | reverse complement strand
GATGTCGAAAAATTGTGAGGCTTGCTCCTACTTCAAGATATGATTTTTCTAAGCATGCCTGCAAAAAATCTCGTCCAAATTCAAAGTATTTCGATAAAAAAGGCTTTTATGTTTCCTCGGACATTTGATGTTTCCTCCTGCCGGTTGGGATTTGGCTCTAAATGCTCTTTAGGGGGGGCATGCAAGCCCCAACATGGTCAGCCAGGAGGGCTGACCATGCCGCCCCCCTCACATGGGCATGCCCCTGGC
>NW_023362701.1:0-249 GCF_001411555.2 Juglans regia | reverse complement strand
GACTACTCCTCCCGACATGACCTGGCTCAGGCTGCGTCGGAGGAACTAGATCCTCTACAGGGGGTGGCTGACGTCCCCTCGCCTGTCCAATGCTACGCCGATGCGTGGTCATGTCGAGGGGGCTCATCTGATCTTTGACCCGCTCCTCTAGCTGGGTCGGCACTCCCCGTGCAAGTAATAGTCGGCTGATGAGGACACCATATGGGAGATTATCCGTGGAGACGATGCTCGCCTCGTAACGGATCCTCT
>NW_023362700.1:0-249 GCF_001411555.2 Juglans regia | reverse complement strand
ATGCACGTCGGGTGGCAACATTGGGGGGCCATGTTGTGAGTGTTGTATTGCAATCTTTTGAGGCAACAAGGAAGATTGCTTTTGTAGAGTTTGTGTGATCTAAGGTGTTCTTCGTCGGACCTTTGTGTGCTTGACATGGTAGGCAAAGCACCACGGGTGTGTCGCGGCGTGCCTTGGGGCAAGCCATGGGCCAAGCCATGGGGAGCCATGGGGCTTGCCACGGGGCTGTCAAGGCAAGCCATGGGGCTG
>NW_023362699.1:0-35508 GCF_001411555.2 Juglans regia | reverse complement strand
ATCTCGGCTTGGGGTCGTGATACGCACGCACCCAAATTCCATTCTCACATGAAAACCCAGTTTTCATAAACACATGAACATGAATGTAATACACGAAAACCCAGTTTTCCCTTACAAACATGATCATGCATGAAATAATGATATGCACATGTACCAACACAAATCCACATTCCTCAATAACCAATAACCAATCCAATCCAATCAAACCAACAACTCCAATCACAAATCCATCCGACCCCCATACTCCTCGGACTCAGTCCGGCATGCCAAAAAATACAGTGAAATGCGTTAGTGCAAAAATACATAAAATTCATGAGAACTCTTTGGAGAAATACTTACAGCGCTATAAGATAATTTCCGGAGGATCACGAAGCTGAAAAAGGCGACGTCTGAGCAACACCACAGTGTAAAATACACTGTGGCCGTGGGTCACAAATACCCACTTTTCAACAGAGACAAACGAAGACCCCAAAATGATAGGGTAGGGCCTAGAGAGGTCGGTGAAGCCAATGGTGGTGGTGGTTTGCCGTGGATGACGGCGCAAATGGTGGTTTAAGGCCAAAAATGCCGAAATCGGAGATGGACTTGGTGGGGCTTCACCGGTAACGGATCGGAGCCGGGGTTGTGTCCAAAGGGTTGCCAAGAGGTCGGGGATGAAGTGGTAGGAAGATGGTGGCCAATGGTGGTGCGACGGCGGCGCAACGGCGGAAAGAGTGCCGCGGCTTCGTGGGTCTCGTGGGGGCTAACGGCGGCACGAACGACGGTGATATTGGTGGGGTAGGACGGCCGGCAGCTGAGGAATGCAAGGGACTGGGCGGTGAGAGTCACCGCCGGCTCGACGGCGGCGGGCTGGGTGGAAGCCGAAGTCGCACGGGAGAGAGGGAGAAGCAGCTTGCGCTGGAAGAAGGAGAAATAAGGAGGAAGAAAAAGAAAAGAAAGAAAAGAAAAGGAGGAAAAGAAAAAGAGGGAAAAAGAAATGAGGTCCAATCCTCATAATTTGGGTTACGAAAATGATCCAACGGAAACGATTTTAAAACCACAAATTAAATAAAATAATTTAAACGTAATGGTAAAGTCAATTTGAAATAATTAAATCTCACAGTAATTAATTTAAATATTAAAAGCAATTTAAATACATAACAATAAATAAATATTAAGAAAGCACATAAAAATAATTTTCACCAAATTAAAAATCATAAAAATAACCCAATTAAAATCCAGTAATTTTAAAACAAGAGAATAATTTTTTGAATAACATAAAAATAATCCTTCAATAAAAATACACTAAAATACGGGGTGTTACATCCTCCCCCCCTTAAAAAAAATTTCGTCCTCGAAATTAGCAAGGTCAAACATTAAACTAAGACAGGAACAAGATTCAACCGAGAGCATACTTAGAACATACCGTCAAAATCAAACAAACAAGTAAGGATAATGCTCCCTCATGTCGGCTTCTCTTTCCCAAGAGAAATCTTGAGCCAAAGGGTCACCCCATGACACTTTCACCATAGGTATTGTCTTGGACCTTAATCTTTGCTCTTTCCGATCCACGATCTGCGTCGGGGCAACTTCATAAGTAAGGTTAGGCTGAAATTGAATGCGTTCAGGGTCAACAAAACGTGGCTCTTGCTGTCCAAAACTCTTCTTCAACGAAGACACATGAAACACATCATGAACATCCCCAAAATAATCCGGCAAGGCAACTCTATAAGCAACAAGCCCAACCTTCTCTACGATCTGAAAATGGCCAACATATCTTGGACTAAACTTTCCTTTCTTACCAAAGCGCTTAAAGCCTTTCATAAGAGAGACTTTAAGATAAACCCAATCACTTACTTCAAAGGATAAGTCTCTTCTGCTTATATCTGTGTAACTCTTCTGGCGACTTTGCTCTTCCACCATTTTAGTCCTTATAAACTGAACTTGATCCTTCATTTCTTGAATTATCTCAGGCCCAATTACTTTACTCATGCCGATTTCATCCCAACACAAGGGCGATCTACACTTCCTTCCATACAAAGCTTCATACGGGGCCATCTGAATGGAGGAATGAAAACTGTTATTATAAGAGAACTCAATAAGCGGCAAATGATTCTCCCAACTTCCTTGAAATTCCATGACACAAGACCGCAACATATCCTCCAGAGTCTGAATAGTACGCTCTGATTGACCGTCTGTTTGAGGGTGATATGCAGTACTAAACTTCAACTTAGTGCCTAAAGCCGCCTGCAAGCTCTTCCAAAAATGGGACGTGAACCGCGGGTCCCGATCTGACACGATACTCTTGGGTACTCCATGCAAACGCACTATCTCCTTGACATATAACTGAGTCAACTTACCCAAAGAGTCAGTATTATTAACAGGCAAGAAATGGGCACTCTTGGTCAGCCGATCAACAATCACCCAAATTGAGTTCTTCCCACTAGGAGTCCTCGGCAAACCCACAACAAAATCCATAGAAATATCATCCCACTTCCACTCAGGAATAGGGAGAGGTTGAAGTCTGCCAGCAGGTCTTTGATGCTCAGCCTTTACTCGACGACACGTGTCACATTTCTCAATAAACAAAGCGATGTCCAACTTCATTCCTTCCCACCAGAAATTCCTCTTTAAATCTCGATACATCTTCGTGCTTCCTGGATGAACTGAATAAGGAGCCGCATGGGCTTCTGCCAAAATCCGCTCTTTAAATTCAGAATCTCGGGGAATCACTCTACAATCCCGAAACCGAAGAATACCATCCTTATCCAAGCTGTAATTCAAGGGTCCTCTAGACTTCCTGACTCTTTTCCTGATAGCTAACAATGTAGGATCCCTTCTTTGAAGAGTCTTCAATTCTTCAAAATCCACTACTCGGACATCCAAGACTAACGATAACAATTCCTCTTGCTGTGAACTCTCGATAAGAAGTCTCCTCATTCCACAAAGGAGAGAGTCCAAATCCGACGACTCTGCTTCATCCACTTGTTGAGATTTCCTACTCAAAGCATCAGCAACTAAATTCGCCTTTCCTGGATGATACTTGATCTCACATTGATAGTCGCTAATCAACTCTAACCACCGTCTCTGTCTCATATTGAGATTCTTCTGAGTAAACAGATGCTTTAAGCTCTTGTGATCAGTAAAAACTTCACAGGCTTCACCATACAGACAATGCCGCCAAATCTTAAGAGCAAAAACTATTGCCGCCAACTCCAAATCAACACCTATGCTACAACTTCTAAACCTCCATTGAATTCTACTTTTGGTAACCTAATAGCCACTTCCAAAGCTAACCATCAATACCAAATTGCACAACTAAATTATTAATCTCCAATTACAAGTATCTTGTCAAAATTCAAGTCACCACTAATTCCCCAAAATCAGCACAATCTGAACTCCTGACTACAACCAAAAATACCACGCTCCTGCTGCGCACTCTGATATTCGCCACATGCATAAAACTTATGTCCTCATGAAACTAACACCATCAAGTACAAGGTAGCTCCATTCCTATTGACCAAAAACTCTTATCACATCTTGGTAGAAAAATACTCCCTTTCCAAAAACCACGAATTATAACTCAAATTCCTCAATTAACTCTCGCAACCTTAATCAAAATCAATACCATAAAATACAACCATGATCATTGACAGAAACCCAAACTCAAACAACCTCAGCTTCCCAAATTGAAAATAAGCAATCTCAACCCAAAATACATCACTTACATTCTGAACAACATCTAATCTAGCGGTGACTAAACTCACTACGAACCACCATAGACTACACCAAAACATTATCAAAACCTTCTTGGTAACTCACCCACTTATCTCTACTCCTACAAGCTAGCATTAACACAACTAGTTCCTTCAATAGTACCTCACTATTAAACCTCAAGGCAAACCATATTGCTCAAATCTTCAATCCACCAAAAGTCATTGCAAAGCACCCAAGGATCCTAATGCTTTATTAACCGCATACTTGATCATCTTATCCACTGTTGATACCTAAGGTTCAACTTCGAAGATCTTATCATACACCATACATGATGTCCCAACAATCTCTCTTCCGGTTAAATAACAATGTCCTTAATTCAACCAACTGGATGCTCAATTTCCAAAAGAAAGTATAACCTCAAAAATTTAAATTCCTAGGTGACCTCAAGTCACAATTAATTCCTGAAGATAATCACAATAACTATTCCCAACCATGCTTCATTGAGTAACCCACTTCAACTGCACACTTCGATCAACTCACCAAAAACTTCAAGCCAAGGTCTCTTAAATTACCACTATTGTGTTGACTCCTCTTCAACACCTACCAAAGTCTCTTCCTCCAAACCAAAATGAGACTAGGACTTATACTCTCCGAAATCCATAACCACTCACCACTCCTATACATCAATGTCACGCACCCTTAGCCAAAACCAATAATCCTCCAAACGTGCAGATGATCATCATTACCATTTCCATCACTAGACCTATATCCTCGAAATCAACAAAAATCATTTCCTAAATCTGCACCATCTCTTATCCTTAAAATTGATACAGATTAAATCCTCAACCTATCACTGAAACATCGAGCTAAAAGCAATAATCTTTCGAATTAGATCAACATCCTCAATCCTCAGAAAATACACGAACTAGATAATTCCCTTCAGTCTCCAAAGAAATTATCCTAAAAAAAATTCTCATATCAGTAACTCAACTCTCATCAATCCTATTTTAATTCAGTCCTTCAACTTTGTAATTCTAAAACCTTAAACAAAATAAAATCATTTTCCGAAATCCTTAAAATCGATGACCTCAAATCTAAAACATTCACCCTATAAAACTTGTAAATTCTAAAACTCCAAATGTTATCAAATTGCTTATCAAGGTCGGCAAGATCGAAAACTTCTAATCTAAGTAATCCTTTAATTGCTTGTTGAACTTACCACCTTAAATCTCATAACTTATTTCCTAAAAACTATGAAGCCTCAAACCTCAGATGAACTTATCATAAATCTAACCTTGAAATTTGTTGAACTTACAACCTCCTACCCCAAAAACTCATTACATAAATCCTACAGAACCTAAGACCTTAATTATCCTAAGCAATTTAAAATTATTCCCCTCCTTAACAGCAATTCGAATTCCTACTCCAAAAAGTTCACCCTGACCATGATGTTCGAGCCTCGATATTAAAACAAACCAATCACCAAGAGTTCAAGCCTACTACATCAAATATTCAAGCCTAAGAATGGCCTTCTCAGTCATACTATCTTCCTGTCATAGCGTAATCCTTAACCCGCTTTTCAATTCCGAACAAAACAAAACAAAACAAAATCAAATCATAACAAATAAAATTTCATACATAAAATAGCATACGACAAAATGCATAAAATCAATGAAGTAGCTCACAATAAAATGATTAAAACAATAAAATAACATACCATAAAATAAATCAATAAAATAAATAAACAAACAAGTAATATACAATAACTAAATAAAACCAATAAAACCACAAACTTTAAATTAAATAATTTTCAAATCACAAATTTTAACACTTTCTGGTACTGCACCTATGGGACATGTGGTTTTACCCAGAGCCGAACTGCTCTGATACCACCTGTGGCGCCCCCGACCCCCATGTAAGGAAAACACGGGAATCGAGACGCCGGGATGATGACAACACGGTCACACATCCCAACGAAAGTGCCAAGTGTGTGTACATGCAACGGTGTACAACAACAACGCAGCGGATTAGTCAACTATGTACCAGAATTTAAATACAAGTAAACATCAGTAAAGTTTTAAAAGCAGTTATACAGTCATCCAAAATAAAGTTAACACATGTCCCAAAAATACAAAGGGTAAAATAAGATAACAATAACCAGTGATCCCAGATCACTCCTCGGGCGGAGCCGTCTCCTCAGGCTCACCCTCCTCCTCCTCATCTGCATCAAAATCTGCGTTACCACAGAATGGTACCGCAGGTAAGTATAACCCAAAAATAATCTCAGGAATAAAATGCATTTAATACAACTAACATGCATGCATATGATGAAATATGCATTTTTCCTCAAAACATCATTTTCCCCGAAAATGATAATTTTCCAACACACGCCAAAAATCCCATTTGGCCCAAAAATAATCCGTAAAACATTTTCCCAGAAAATGATTTACACAAAATCCAACTCACACTATTTTCCCAGAAAATAGTCCATTTAATCCGTCAATACCCTATGCACCATGGCCTCCCCTAGGGACCATCCGCACGTCCTGGCTTCGTAGCGATGCCCAGTTCCGCGCCCAGCGCGTACATGGCCGAGCACCCACTACGCAACGAGCGATGCCCAGTTCCGCGCCCAGCGCGTACATGGCCAGACATCCTCTAGTCCCCGCCAGCAGAAGGACCACGGAGTCGGCACGAATCTCTCGTCCGATCCCATTGTCGCCCAGCGACAATCCAGGGGACGTTACTCAGTTTATTCCGCTCCCGAGTAACCAGAGGAGCTCCACCGAGATAATGCCCCATCTCGGCTTGGGGTCGTGATACGCACGCACCCAAATTCCATTCTCACATGAAAACCCAGTTTTCATAAACACATGAACATGAATGCAATACACGAAAACCCAGTTTTCCTTTACAAATATGATCATGCATGAAATAATGATATGCACATGTACCAACACAAATCCACATTCCTCAATAACCAATAACCAATCCAATCAAACCAACCCAAACAACTCCAATCACAAATCCATCCGACCCCCGTACTCCTCGGACTCAGTCCGGCATGCCAAAAAAATACAGTGAAATGCGTTAGTGCAAAAATACATAAAATTCATGAGAACTCTTTGGAGAAATACTTACAGCGCTATAAGATAATTTCCGGAGGATCACGAAGCTGAAAAAGGCGACGTCTGAGCAACACCACAGTGTAAAATACACTGTGGCCGTGGGTCACAAATACCCACTTTTCAACGAAGACAAACGAAGACCCCAAAATGATAGGGTAGGGCCTAGAGAGGTCGGTGAAGCCAATGGTGGTGGTGGTTTGCCGTGGATGACGGCGCAAATGGTGGTTTAAGGCCAAAAACGCCGAAATCGGAGATGGACTTGGTGGGGCTTCACCGGTAACGGATCGGAGCCGGGGTTGGGTCCAAAGGATTGCCAAGAGGTCGGGGATGAAGTGGTAGGAAGATGGTGGCCAATGGTGGTGCGACGGCGGCGCTGGAGCGAAATGACGCCGCGGCTTCAATGGGTTCGTGGGGGCTAACGGTGGCACGAACGGCGGTGATATTGGTGGGGTAGGACGGCCGGCAGCTGAGGAATGCAAGGGACCGGGCGGTGTCGACCACTGCCGACGGACGGCGGCGCTGGGAGGGGTCGACGACGGAACGCACGGGAGAGAGGGAGAAGCAGCTCGCGCGGGAAGAAGGAGAAATAAGGAGGAAGAAAAAGAAAAGAAAGAAAAGAAAAGGAGGAAAAGAAAAATAGGGGAAAAGAAATGAGGTCTAATCCTCATAACTTGGGTCACGAAAATGATCAAACGGAAACGATTTTAAAACCACAAATTAAGTAAAATAATTTAAACGTAATGATAAAGTCAATTTGAAATAATTAAATCTCACAATAATTAAATAAATATTAAAAGTAATTTAAATGCATAACAATAAATAAATATTAAGAAAGCACATAAAAATAATTTTCAACAAATTAAAAATCCTAAAAATAACACAATTAAAAATCCAATAATTTTAAAATAAGAGAATAAATTTTGAATCCATAAAAATAATTCATTCAGTAAAAATACACTAAAATACGGGGTGTTACATATTGTCGCCATTGTACATTTCTAGCAGTTAAATCCCGCCGCAAATAATTGGTTCCCATTCGGACCAACGTTCGAACGTGAATACATAAAACTGTACAGTAACATTCGAACGTACTGACCCTCAAACAAACAAAACGTTTGAATGACTAAACGATTAACGTTCGAACAAACCTCCGAACGTACTACTTGCATTCAAACGCTCATTCGCTTACATTCGAAATAACATCCGAACGTTAAACCCGTAACGTCTGAACATTGGTGCGTTAACGTTCGAACATCCGTTCGAACGTTTATTATAATTAACGTTCAGACGCATTAACGTTCGAACGTAAATATGATACGTTCGAACTATAATCAACGAACGTCGACTTCTCTCATTCGAACGACAATCGGTCGGGCTGCCGTTCGAACAATCAATTGGACGTTCGAACGTTACTTTCTGTGACAGTTCTCAACCTTCACAAAAAATGGAACGTTCGAACGTTGAACCAAACGGAACACCTCCAACGGTCACTAAAAATATTTTTAGTGACGGTTCAACAGTAAACCGTCACCAAATATCTTTAGTGACATTTGACAATTTTCGGTGATGGTTTCCTCTATCGCCATAGACAAATTGTGTTGTAGTGACTGTCTCTTCATATCTATGACAGATTGGATAGAAGAAAGGTTTTCCACTACTTTCCATGTACAGAGATTTCTCCTTGTCTGCAGGATATGATTTCTTGCTTTCCAAAGTAAATCTTTCACCCCACCATGAACCTGTAAGTGCCATAAATATTTCTAATTTCCATCACTTGAGTTGATGACAACTCTGGAGCAAGTATTAATTCTGAGAATTCTACGAAGTGACGAGAATTCCTTCACTTCTGAGAAAAATCTGAACCAAGTACTAACTGATGATAGTTGGTTCTGGTTTTAGTACTATCATGTCGTTTAGGTATAGGGTCGTGTGTTTCTAAGCTGTTAGATAGTGAGAATACATAAGAAGTGTTGAGAATGTTTGTGAATAGTAGTGAAAAACTAATAAAAAAATAATAACATAATATTGAATAGTAGTAAAAAGTAGATGAAAAATAATGAATAGTAGAAGAGTAGGTGAAAAGTAATAATAAAATAAAGAATAGTAGTGAGAGTACTTGAGATACTCTTGGTTGCCAAACTATTTGAGTTATCAGACACTAATAGATTCTTGCAAATATGATGGTCTTTTCTGTAGCTAAATCTCGAACCTGTATATTGTTGATCCGCAGGTTTTTAACAAGTTTTGTAACAAATTTACAGTACGTAATGATGCCGTAGGAATGCAAAAATAGAGACTTAAATTATGAAGTTTGTTTTAATTGCTAAATATTGCTTTGTTTCATCAAGTTCGGAAACCACAAATGCAACAAATGTCGTAGACGGAAAAACAATTGTCTTTAACAGCTTAGAAACAGGATAGAATTTCTTTGTTGCATTTGTGGTTTTCCGAACTCGATGAAACAAAGAAATATAAATATATGCCTAAACAAACAAGAAGCTATCCAGATAGTATTGGACCCTTCTAGAAAACATTGACCAGGAAAAGTGTCCAATAAAATCGTGCACGCAGATGATCTACGCGAATCGGTTATATTTAGCGCAACGTTGTGCTATAAATTTCCCAACACCACCCACCTCTTTATAATATCCAAGAGTCAGCTAGCTACCAACCCTCTTTCTTTCTTTCTTTCTTTCTATCTTTCGTACTTAACATCTCACCGACCCGTAAACTCCACTCGGACAAGAGAACGTCCTTTAATTGCATTCTTCATTGAAGCACAATGGCAATGTCAAGAGGAACTGTTATTTTCCTGATCTGCGTGTTTATAGTTTGTGGGCTCTGGGTTCAAGATACAAATGCCAGCCCCATCAGCAATGGAGCTGTACGAGGTGATGATGATATTCATGAAAACTGCAAAACGCATCCTGAGGCTGCGAGTTGCCATCCAGACCCAGCTAATAAATACACCAGAGGCTGCGAAAAAGAGACTGATTGCCGACCGCCAAAATATGGTTAAGAGGACGACAAAATTTTGATAAGCGTTCAAAAATATAATAAACTAGCAAATGATTGCGACTCCATGCATCTAATTTAGTATTCGTTCTTCCATCTGGACAAAGTGTACGTATTATGTCGACTTACTCATGTGTCATGTATTGTCCCAATGTTTTATACGATTTGTATAACAAGGGCGCACGTTGTATATAAATTTTTTAGACCATATTTATAAAATAACCATATTAACTCGTGGACGTAATGTGTATATGACGTATATTGTACGTACTTGGTCATGTATTAGTTCGAAAATCCAAATGTACGCCTGCATGGGTACTACTACGACGACAAATGCAGTGATCCTTCCGTTATTAGTTGTCAATTTTATCTTCATATATAATAATAGAAAAAAGTTTTTCATATACATCGAAAAAACTTATTTAAAGGAAAATGATAAAAATAAAAGGAAAAAAATTTATTTGTTAGGAAAATGCACCAACAAAAATTTCATCATTTTCTGCTTTTGGACTTTTTCGAGCGCAAAGCACATGTGCAAAACGATACGCACTACAAGAAATTAGGCTTTTTTTCAGCGCTCAAAATCGTCGCAAATACCCCTAATAATCGCTGCAATTGATCATTTTCAGCGATTTCTAATTCGCTTCATGTTCCACGAAATTAAAGTACCTCTTCTGCTCAATTTCAGCGATAGCTAAAAATCGTCACAAAAACTACCATTCGGGCAATTTTTTTCCGTTGCTATTGTCTCAAAAATCGACAAAAATGGCCTTTCCATTTACCATGTAATCGTTGAAAAAACTCAATTGCGGCGATATATAGCATCGCAAAAGGTTAAGAAATCGCCGCAAATGACTCAATATTTTTCCAGAATTTTGAATTATTGTCGCCATTGTACATTTCTAGCAGTTAAATCCCGCCACAAATAATTGGTTCCCATTCGGACCAACGTTCGAACGTGAATACATAAAACTGTACAGTAACATTCGAACGTACTGACCCTCAAACAAACAAAACGTTTGAATGACTAAACGATTAACGTTCGAACAAACCTCCGAACGTACTACTTGCATTCAGACGCTCATTCGCTTACATTCGAAATAACGTCCGAACGTTAAACCCGTAACGTCTGAACATTGGTGCGTTAACGTTCGAACATCCGTTCGAACGTTTATTATAATTAACGTTCAGACGCATTAACGTTCGAACGTAAATATGATACGTTCGAACTATAATCAACGAACGTCGACTTCTCTCATTCGAACGACAATCGGTCGGGCTGCCGTTCGAACAAACAATTGGACGTTCGAACGTTACTTTCTGTGACAGTTCTCAACCTTCACAAAAAATGGAACGTTCGAACGTTGAACCAAACGGAACACCTCCAACGGTCACTAAAAATATTTTTAGTGACGGTTCAACAGTAAACCGTCACCAAATATCTTTGGTGACATTTGACAATTTTCGGTGATGGTTTCCTCTATCACCATAGACAAATTGTGTTGCAGTGACTGTCTCTTCATATCTATGACAGATTGGACAGAAGAAAGGTTTTCCACTACTTTCCATGTTCAGAGATTTCTCCTTGTCTGCAGGATATGATTTCCTGCTTTCCAAAGTAAATCTTTCACCCCACCATGAACCTGTAAGTGCCATACATATTTCTAATTTCCATCACTTGAGTTGATGAGAACTCTGGAGCAAGTATTAATTCTGAGAATTCTACGAAGTGATGAGAATTCCTTCACTTCTGAGAAAATTCTGAACCAAGTACTAACTGATGATAGTTGGTTCTGGTTTTAGTACTATCATGTCGTTTAGGTATAGGGTCGTGTGTTTCTAAGCTGTTAGATAGTGAGAATACATAAGAAGTGTTGAGAATGTTTGTGAATAGTAGTGAAAAACTAATCAAAAAATAATAACATAATATTGAATAGTAGTAAAAAGTAGATGAAAAATAATGAATAGTAGAAGAGTAGGTGAAAAGTAATAATAAAATATAGAATAGTAGTGAGAGTACTTGAGATACTCTTGGTTGCCAAACTATTTGAGTTATCAGACACTAATAGATTCTTGCAAATATGATGGTCTTTTCTGTAGCTAAATCTCGAACCTGTATATTGTTGATGCGCAGGTTTTTAACAGGTTTTGTAACAAATTTACAGCACGTAATGATGCCGTAGGAATGCAAAAATAGAGCACTTAAATTATGAAGTTTGTTTTAATTGCTAAATATTGCTTTGTTTCATCTAGTTCGGAAACCACAAATGCAACAAATGTCGTAGAGGGAAAAACAATTGTCTTTAACAGCTTAGAAACAGGATAGAATTTCTTTGTTGCATTTGTGGTTTTCCGAACTCGATGAAACAAAGAAATATAAATATATGCCTAAACAAACAAGAAGCTATCCAGATAGTATTGGACCCTTCTAGAAAACATTGACCAGGAAAAGTGTCCAATAAAATCGTGCACGCAGATGATCTACGCGAATCGGTTATATTTAGGGAAACGTTGTGCTATAAATTTCCCAACACCACCCACCTCTTTATAATATCCAAGAGTCAGCTAGCTACCAACCCTCTTTCTTTCTTTCTTTCTTTCTATCTTTCGTACTTAACATCTCACCGACCCGTAAACTCCACTCGGACAAGAGAACGTCCTTTAATTGCATTCTTCATTGAAGCACAATGGCAATGTCAAGAGGAACTGTTATTTTCCTGATCTGCGTGTTTATAGTTTGTGGGCTCTGGGTTCAAGATACAAATGCCAGCCCCATCAGCAATGGAGCTGTACGAGGTGATGATGATATTCATGAAAACTGCAAAACGCATCCTGAGGCTGCGAGTTGCCATCCAGACCCAGCTAATAAATACACCAGAGGCTGCGAAAAAGAGACTGATTGCCGACCGCCAAAATATGGTTAAGAGGACGACAAAATTTTGATAAGCGTTCAAAAATATAATAAACTAGCAAATGATTGCGACTCCATGCATCTAATTTAGTATTCGTTCTTCCATCTGGACAAAGTGTACGTATTATGTCGACTTACTCATGTGTCATGTATTGTCCCAATGTTTTATACGATTTGTATAACAAGGGCGCACGTTGTATATAAATTTTTTAGACCATATTTATAAAATAACCATATTAACTCGTGGACGTAATGTGTATATGACGTATATTGTACGTACTTGGTCATGTATTAGTTCGAAAATCCAAATGTACGCCTGCATGGGTACTACTACGACGACAAATGCAGTGATCCTTCCGTTATTAGTTGTCAATTTTATCTTCATATATAATAATAGAAAAAAGTTTTTCATATACATCGAAAAAACTTATTTAAAGGAAAATGATAAAAATAAAAGGAAAAAAATTTATTTGTTAGGAAAATGCACCAACAAAAATTTCATCATTTTCTGCTTTTGGACTTTTTCGAGCGCAAAGCACATGTGCAAAACGATACGCACTACAAGAAATTAGGCTTTTTTCAGCGCTCAAAATCGTCGCAAATACCCCTAATAATCGCTGCAATTGATCATTTTCAGCGATTTCTAATTCGCTTCATGTTCCACGAAATTAAAGTACCTCTTCTACTCAATTTCAGCGATAGCTCAAAATCGTCACAAAAACTACCATTCGGGCAATTTTTTTCCTTTGCTATTGTCTCAAAAATCGACGAAAATGGCCTTTCCATTTACCATGTAATCGTTGAAAAAACTCAATTGCGGCGATATATAGCATCGCAAAAGGTTAAGAAATCGCCGCAAATGACTCAATATTTTTCCAGAATTTTGAATTATTGTCGCCATTGTACATTTCTAGCAGTTAAATCCCGCCACAAATAATTGGTTCCCATTCGGACCAACGTTCGAACGTGAATACATAAAACTGTACAGTAACATTCGAACGTACTGACCCTCAAACAAACAAAACGTTTGAATGACTAAACGATTAACGTTCGAACAAACCTCCGAACGTACTACTTGCATTCAAACGCTCATTCGCTTACATTCGAAATAACGTCCGAACGTTAAACCCGTAACGTCTGAACATTGGTGCGTTAACGTTCGAACATCCGTTCGAACGTTTATTATAATTAACGTTCAGACGCATTAACGTTCGAACGTAAATATGATACGTTCGAACTATAATCAACGAACGTCGACTTCTCTCATTCGAACGACAATCGGTCGGGCTGCCGTTCGAACAAACAATTGGACGTTCGAACGTTACTTTCTGTGACAGTTCTCAACCTTCACAAAAAATGGAACGTTCGAACGTTGAACCAAACGGAACACCTCCAACGGTCACTAAAAATATTTTTAGTGACGGTTCAACAGTAAACCGTCACCAAATATCTTTGGTGACATTTGACAATTTTCGGTGATGGTTTCCTCTATCACCATAGACAAATTGTGTTGCAGTGACTGTCTCTTCATATCTATGACAGATTGGACAGAAGAAAGGTTTTCCACTACTTTCCATGTACAGAGATTTCTCCTTGTCTGCAGGATATGATTTCCTGCTTTCCAAAGTAAATCTTTCACCCCACCATGAACCTGTAAGTGCCATAAATATTTCTAATTTCCATCACTTGAGTTGATGAGAACTCTGGAGCAAGTATTAATTCTGAGAATTCTACGAAGTGACGAGAATTCCTTCACTTCTGAGAAAATTCTGAACCAAGTACTAACTGATGATAGTTGGTTCTGGTTTTAGTACTATCATGTCGTTTAGGTATAGGGTCGTGTGTTTCTAAGCTGTTAGATAGTGAGAATACATAAGAAGTGTTGAGAATGTTTGTGAATAGTAGTGAAAAACTAATAAAAAAATAATAACATAATATTGAATAGTAGTAAAAAGTAGATGAAAAATAATGAATAGTAGAAGAGTAGGTGAAAAGTAATAATAAAATAAAGAATAGTAGTGAGAGTACTTGAGATACTCTTGGTTGCCAAACTATTTGAGTTATCAGACACTAATAGATTCTTGCAAATATGATGGTCTTTTCTGTAGCTAAATCTCGAACCTGTATATTGTTGATCCGCAGGTTTTTAACAAGTTTTGTAACAAATTTACAGTACGTAATGATGCCGTAGGAATGCAAAAATAGAGCACTTAAATTATGAAGTTTGTTTTAATTGCTAAATATTGCTTTGTTTCATCGAGTTCGGAAACCACAAATGCAACAAATGTCGTAGAGGGAAAAACAATTGTCTTTAACAGCTTAGAAACAGGATAGAATTTCTTTGTTGCATTTGTGGTTTTCCGAACTCGATGAAACAAAGAAATATAAATATATGCCTAAACAAACAAGAAGCTATCCAGATAGTATTGGACCCTTCTAGAAAACATTGACCAGGAAAAGTGTCCAATAAAATCGTGCACGCAGATGATCTACGCGAATCGGTTATATTTAGCGCAACGTTGTGCTATAAATTTCCCAACACCACCCACCTCTTTATAATATCCAAGAGTCAGCTAGCTACCAACCCTCTTTCTTTCTTTCTTTCTTTCTATCTTTCGTACTTAACATCTCACCGACCCGTAAACTCCACTCGGACAAGAGAACGTCCTTTAATTGCATTCTTCATTGAAGCACAATGGCAATGTCAAGAGGAACTGTTATTTTCCTGATCTGCGTGTTTATAGTTTGTGGGCTCTGGGTTCAAGATACAAATGCCAGCCCCATCAGCAATGGAGCTGTACGAGGTGATGATGATATTCATGAAAACTGCAAAACGCATCCTGAGGCTGCGAGTTGCCATCCAGACCCAGCTAATAAATACACCAGAGGCTGCGAAAAAGAGACTGATTGCCGACCGCCAAAATATGGTTAAGAGGACGACAAAATTTTGATAAGCGTTCAAAAATATAATAAACTAGCAAATGATTGCGACTCCATGCATCTAATTTAGTATTCGTTCTTCCATCTGGACAAAGTGTACGTATTATGTCGACTTACTCATGTGTCATGTATTGTCCCAATGTTTTATACGATTTGTATAACAAGGGCGCACGTTGTATATAAATTTTTTAGACCATATTTATAAAATAACCATATTAACTCGTGGACGTAATGTGTATATGACGTATATTGTACGTACTTGGTCATGTATTAGTTCGAAAATCCAAATGTACGCCTGCATGGGTACTACTACGACGACAAATGCAGTGATCCTTCCGTTATTAGTTGTCAATTTTATCTTCATATATAATAATAGAAAAAAGTTTTTCATATACATCGAAAAAACTTATTTAAAGGAAAATGATAAAAATAAAAGGAAAAAAATTTATTTGTTAGGAAAATGCACCAACAAAAATTTCATCATTTTCTGCTTTTGGACTTTTTCGAGCGCAAAGCACATGTGCAAAACGTACGCATTACAAGAAATTAGGCTTTTTTCAGCGCTCAAAATCGTCGCTAATACCCCTAATAATCGCTGCAATTGATCATTTTCAGCGGTTTCTAATTCATTGCATGTTCGACAAAATTAAAGTACCTTTTTTAATCAATTTCAGCGATAGCTAAAAATCGTCACAAAAACTACCATTCTGGCAATTGTCGTAAAAGAAAATTATTGGTTAATTGAAATTGTTACCTCAACATATCATTTTTGAAAATTTATCTTTTGAAGGATATTAATGAAACTATCTGTTTCATCCTTTATAACCAAAGTTGAACATTCTCATTGTTCTTTATCATGTTCTTTATTATGAAAATTATTTCCGTTGTTCTCTATTTTTAATAGTATAATTTCTTGTAATAATTGTTCATTTGAAACTTCTAGTTTAAGATTTGATGTTTTTAAATTTTTAATCTCATGTTTTATCTCATTGATTTCTTGTTGTATATCTTGTATAGTAATATTTTGTTTGTCAGTTTTAAATCTTCCTATTATTTCTAAAAAATTATAAGGTGTTGAGGATGTCGTTACTGAAGAATTTTTATTACTAAAAGTATCTTTTAACTTTTCTAAGTAATATTTTCTTTCTTGAGGGTTTCTAATTTTGTCTATTAATTATAATAGAATGTCTTTTTGCTTTGAGAGTACATTAATAGTTTTATTACAAATACAATTATCTTTATTTAGACAATTACAAATCTGTACTTCATCCTCTTCGGATTCATTATCAGAAGAATGTTCTGAAAAACTTGATTCTTTTAATTGATAGATTTCTTCTTCTTCTGAAGAACTATCTTCCTCTTCGCTTGAATGTATTATAAAAATATCTAATAATTTGTCTTTTAATGCTTCGGATATATCTAATTCATTAATCTGTTGTTTGACTTTACAATTTGATTTATAATGTCCAACTTTTCCGCATTTATAACAAACAATCTGTTTTTTCTTTTTATTAGTCTTTTTAGGACTTTTTCATGACTTACCAACACAAGCTTCTCAATATAGTCATTCTTCTTTAGTTATGGGTTATCTTTGTAAAAATCCATATCAGTGATTTCTTACTCTTTTTTTTTTTTTTTTATAAAGCAAGAATCCTTAAATGATTTCTTACACTTTTAATTTCGTTTCTTAAAAAGGTGCAGTCAGCTTCTAGATATTCTATTGCTACTTGTCTACTTTGATATATATGATATTTAGTCATCATTAATGTATAATCTTGCCTCATCAATTGTTGTTGTCTTCTAAGATCTTTCATGTTATCCAATAAGATTTCTAAATCAAGTCTTAAATTATATTATGTACATTTTAACTCATACAAATCACGAAAGCCAGTATTATGAGCATAATAATTATTCATCATAAAGTATTCAAAATTTAACAGCAATCCAAATAGCAATATAAAAGGTAAACAATATAATCACCAATGACTCTGATACCAAAGGCGTATATTGAGAAGCTTGTGTTGGTAAGCCATGAAAAACCGATGGTCAGCCCATTTATGCAGAAGGCTTTAAGGGTGGTCCCCGTGGTGTTCCCTCAAGTTCTTAATCTACTTATTCCCCTTTGGATATAGGAAATCTTTGCTTAAAAACCTGTTTCAATGAATTCTTTATTCAAACCTAAGGAACCCACTAATATTATTCCCACAGAACTTAATAACATCAACCAAGAAGATTACAGTATAATACATATAGAAAGAGACTTACAAGACTAGACAATTCCTAATGTTCCAAATCATCAAATATACAAGCAGTCTACTTTTTCTAAAATATCATTTCTTACAAATTACACAATTAAAACAGTAGAAAAACCTATTAGTTTAAATAATGATTATGAATCGTTACACCTATTAACAAAGGAAGCAATTACTCGTCACAAAGAACAGAAATACTCTTTCATACATATTGGATTAGTACAAGTGGCTATAAAACCACTTACTAGAAATGGATTAAACACCTCAGTATTTATAACGCCCCGGTCCCGCACGGGTCGGAGAGTTACTTCCTAGCACTTAAACTCACATTCTAACAATATAAAAAAAAGACTCCAAATTCCTAATATTATATAGAAAATTCGATTCAATCTAATTTCCTCAATATAACCAATTTTCCAACATGTCAAGTCATCACAATAGAATAAAATTTCTTAATAAAATTCGACAATACTCATAAAAAAAAACTTCCTATGCTTGAACCACTACACTTAAATCATCTCACCCAATGCCTCATAATCTTGATCCTCAGCTGAACTATCTTAATGTCTGAAAAATATTGTGGAGATAAGGGATGAGTTATCAACAACTCAGTAAGCAGACAGCATATACTAGCATGTAAACATGAGCATTTATAAAGTTCAGTATGCAGAACAAGACATTTACTTTCAGAATGCAGAAACAACATATTTTCTTTCAGAATGCATAAACAAAACTTGTTACAAAACATCAGAGTGAAATTTTTCAGAAAAAAAAACTTGTTCTCAAAAAGAAAGTCCTTTGGCATATCCAACTGAAACATTATATTCATATCATCTCATAGCATCACATCAGGACAAATACATTGTTTAACACCAGTGGTAGGGTTATAAACCACCATTATACCCATGGCTGGGCCGTATCCCATGTTTCACCCCCGTAGTAGGGTTATAAACCACCATTATACCCGTGGCTAGGCCGTATTCCATGTTTCACCCCCGTGGTAGGGTTATAAACCACCATTATACCCGTGGCTGAGCCGTATACCATGTTTCACCCCCGTGGCTGGGCCTTAACAGAAACAGAACAGAATATTATCAGAACAGATCACATTCAGAAACAGAATCAGAACTTCATGCCAAGTTTTTTCAGATGACAGATCATATCAAAACAAAGTACTAAAAAGTTTCAGACCATTTCACGTGTTCGAAATAAACAGACACCAAAACATCTTCGTTTATTCAGAGCAAAAACTTTTAGACTTTCATATTCGCTTTTTTTGTATAGTTCAAAAACAGAATGCACAAAACTAGCTCATGTCTATACCAGTCATGACAGAAAATACTTTATCTTATAGAATTTATGCATATGCAGAACAAACATCTGAGGTCGTTTTTAGATTTCTTTTCAAAAATAAACATGAATATTTTCAGAGTCAACCTCATTTCATTTCTTTTATGCAAAACTAGTATATGAACCCCGCTTACCTGGGCAACTTAGTTTTTCAGAAATTTCCTCAAAAATGTCGAGTCGACTATAAATTGTCACCTATAAAATAATCACATAATTTCCATAAGTTTCCAATCAATCACGAATTTCGATATTTAAGCCTAAGCTTCTTAAATAACCTATTTTAATTCCTCAAAACTTAAAACGTTCATAATCCCAAAATATATCATCACTTCCTAAAATCACCAATATCCACCATAATTCGCGTCAAACACAAAACATCAATATTTAAACTTGAAACAGTCAACAAATCTCATAGCATAAACCAATCACACCAACAACTCCATCATCCAATCCAACCGACCCCCTTACTCCTCGGACTTAATCCGACATAACCAACCAATTCATAGTAAATATGACTTAGCACGAAAATACATTTAAATCTCAAAAGTTCTTTGAGAAAATACTTACAATGCTATAATATAATTTTTGAAAGATCACGGAGGTGCTAGAAGCGGCAAAGCAGCAACAAAACAGTGCCAAATGCACTGTGGCCGTGGGTCTCAAAAACCTACTTTTGAACGGGTGTAAACGAAGACCCGAGATTGATAGGGTAGGGCTTAGGGATGTCGGTGAAGCTAGTGGTGGTGGTGGTTGGCCGTGGGTGGCGGTGCAATAGGCGGTTGAAGTGCAAAAACACCCAAAATGGAAATAGAGTTGGAAGTGCTTCACCGGTGACAGATCGGAGGTGGGGTTGGGTCCAATGGGTTGCTAAGAGGTCAAGGATGATGTGGTGAGAAGATGGTGGCCGGAGGTGGCACGACGGCGGCGCAAGGAGTGTCGCGGCTTAGTGTGGTGCGTGGCGGCTATTGGCGGCGAGTTAGGGACTGAAATCATAGGGGGGTGATCGCCGGTCAAAGGGGAGGTGAGAGGGAGGGGCGGTGTCGGTCACCGCCGGCGCATGGCGGAGGGCTGGGGGACGACGCACGGATAGAGAGAAGAGAGAGGGAGAGACGTGCGGCGCGCGGGAGAGGAGGAGAAAAAGAAAAGAAAAAGAAGGAAAAGAAAAAAAAAATAAGAAAAAGAAGAAAAAGAAAAGAGGAAAGAGAAAATGGAGGGAAAGAAATGAGGTCCAATCCTCATATCTTGGGTCACAAAAATGATCCAACGGAAATGATTTTAAAACAGCAAGTAAAATAAAATAATTCAAACGTAATGATTAAAATGAAAATAAATAATTAAACCCAACAATAAGTTAATTTAATATGAAAACAGTTTAAATGTATTACAACAATCAATTATAAGAAAGCACTTCCGAATAATTTTTACAAAATTAAAATCATAAAAATAAACCCACTAAAAATCCAACCAATTTAAAAACAAGAGAATAAAATTTTAAATTAATAACAAATAATCTTTCAATTAAAAAATACACTAAAATACGGGGTGTTACAGTATTACTCTGTTTAAGAGATGGAAGGCACTAAATTTTCATGATTCTTTACTTGGAATGGTAGAATCAAGTCTAATTGAAGGACCAGTTTATTTTAATTGTTATCCCAATTGTTCCCTTTCATTATTTGATACCAATATCTTACATTCTTTAATATTAAATATTAAAACAAATAGTTATCATATGATGAAATGATCACATCATTTAATAGTAGTTTATAGGATCCACTATAAATTAAAGAAAACAAAATTAGAACATTAAGCTCTTATTACCAGTCCAAAAGGATATACATTACTATTACAATCTAGTACACAAAACTCTAGTATACAAATTCCTAAACAAATCAATTGGAACTAAATTACACTTCCAAATGAATGGCAATTAGAGAATATTATCTAATTACCTAAGATAGAAAATAATTCTAAAGATGATCTTGAATATATAGATCAAAAAGCAGAAGGAACAGTTCAAATAGCTTTTCAACCTTTTAGAAGATCATTTTCACATTATTCTTCTCCAGCACCCTCTAGTTATCAGACACCCAGATCTGCATTTACATCAATCTCTCGGAATAAATCTCAAAATTTTGATACTAGATCCCAGAATCTTGACACACAGATTCGGAGAATTATTCCTGGAAATATTTTTGATACACCAATATATACTATTAGCCATCTTGATAAAGCATCCACCTCTCATAATCCTATAAAAGAACTTGAACCTTCTTCCCCAATGTACTCACAAGTAGTTGGAGATGATGTCCAAATATATACCCTGAATAAAAATGACTTTAAAATCAACAAGGAATATCTCAAACAAGATTATATGAAAGAGGAAAATAGTCACAAAAGAATAATATTTTTCTCAACTTTTACAAAATTAGAAAGAGATTATATTCAAGAAAAATATTATGAGGATTTAGAAAAAATACAGACTAATATACCTTTCTTTACATGGTTTGAGATATATATATCCAATCGATTATCTACTATAAATAGGACTACTAACCAATGGATTAGAGGAGAAAATAACTAAACTATTTATGAGGAATACCCCCCTTTTGAAGTTATCAAGTTCAATAAAAAAAATACTCAAATTTTAGCTTCACCAATAAAAAAACATAATATTACAAATACTGATAAAAATCTTGATAATATAATTCAACAAAAAAATTATACCAATTTATGTTTAAAAACTATGGGTAAACAATTAGAAAGAATTGAAGCCCAAATATCTCCTATAAAACCCACTATTAAAGAAGAAAAAGAAACCTCTTTGTTTATTCCCCACGAGATTCCATCTCATTTAAAAACTACTTTTTTCAAAAGCAAAAATGATCTATTAGAACAAATCTCTAGTAAATTAGAAAAAGTAACTATTAGTAATGCTGCGTATTAAGTAAGACAGACTCACATGTATTATCTGAATCTGAAATTAGTAATATTGAAAACCAATTTAAAAATCTAGATTTACAAATAAATAAGATTAGAGGAAATCATGTTAATAGTTTTTCAGCTAGAGATTCTGAACATCATGTTTCCATTACTTGAAATTGGTATCCTTGGCCCACTTTGTTGGTGATCCTGTTCAATTCAAAGAAAGAGCTAGTGATTTATTGATTAATTTAAAATACTCCCAATTATCTGATTTCCGTTGGTATAAAGATGTATTTCTAACTAAAGTTATGATCAAAAATGATTGCCAACAACCATACTGGAATGAAAAGTTCATAGCCGAACTTCCATATTACTTCGCCCAAAAGGTACGAAAATCATTATTAAGACCAGATAATACTATTGATTTTCATAATCTCACATATGGTGATATAATAAGTAAAATTAATAGGACTGCATTAACTATGTACAATGATTTAAGATTAAAAAAGCAAATGGAGAAAGAAAAAAATTTGCTAGAAAAGAATTAGGTACCTTTTGCGAACAATTTGGCTATACTCTATTATTAGCCCCTTCAAGAAGACATAAAAAAGAGAAAAAAATTTATAAAAATTATTCTAATAAAAGACGAAAATACAATATGGGGAGGTGCCAATTAATAATGTCCTAAGATATATAATAACAATTAAAATTATAATTTAGGAATAATAATTCGAGATCAATCATTATAATATTTCGTATAGGATAGCCCCAGCCAATCTAATTTCACATTTGTATTGTATTATATTGTTAAACTAGAGAGATGAAAGAATATGTGAACAAGTTTCGTGTCTTTTACACCTCGGGAAATAATGATGTTGAAGAAATGTCTGTCAAATTGCTTGACTCTCAAAGTCTCTCCGGCCTTGAGAGTTGTCAAGCTCGGACAGTTTGTGACGGTTAAGTAATTAGACTAAAGTTTAGACATTTTTTCAAGATCATTCTTTCTCGTTGTGTACTGATAGGAGATTTGTTCACATAATCTTCTATCTCTCTCTAGTTTAACAATATAACACTAATAGGATGTGACATTGTTAATTCAAACGACATGGAGATATTGTTTGTAGTGTTTTTTGATAGATATGTTGTGACATTGCATAAATAACTATAGACTCGTTTGGGAATTAGTATACATTTATATGTCCACTAATTCCTGAATTGTCCAGTGTGGACATTTTGAGATTATATTATATATATTGTACATGTTCGTTACTCCTACTTTCCATGTTTAATGTGTAGTTTCGGTGTCTTCCTCTACTGTTCTTCGGGTATACTGTTCAGAAGGTCACAATCCCTCTATTTGAACATGTATACTTGGAGAACTATGGGGAGGTGCTGCCGAAATTTCTACTAATGTGGAAAGTAGTAGAGTGACGAGATTTGTGCAATATGGATAATATAATCTTGAATGGGATAGGACCAACAACCTTATCAAAAAAGCAATGAGAATTGGAGCATACATGCATGTGAATTTTCTATGTATTTGTTATTAATAGATAGATGTTATTAGAAATTGACGAAAATTGGATTCATCTGGGTGATATACTTGGAAAGGATTACATACCTTATGCGAGTGAAGTAAGAACCTTCATTGATTTTGCACAAGACTCTACTGATAGCCGTGGTTACATTAAGTGTCCATGTCGAGGGTGTAAAAATTTGTGTGCGATAGTGTTGGATGAAGTAGAAAGTCATATATTTGTGAACAGTATGGATCTGGGGTATACCCGATGGGTATTGCATGGTGAGCCGTATGAAGAATCAGCAGATATATTGGTCGATCAACACAATTATTTGCGGCACATGGATGATGATTATGAGCAAGATGAGATGGAAGAGATGTTGGGTGACATTGGAGCAGGGATGTTTATGGATGAGGTTGACGACAATGCCATAAGTGGCGGAGGGACTTATTGTGAAGATTTCGCGTCAATGTGGGAAGATGCAAAGCGCGAGCTTTATCCAGGCGGTAAAAACGATTCCAAAATGTCATTTATTGTGCGATTGCTTCACATTAAATCATTGTGTGGGATGTCGACCAAAGCAATAAACATGGTATTGGACTTATTTAATGAGGTGCTTCCCGAAGGGTCTGCATTGCGCAATAACTTTTATGAAGTGAAACAATTGAGAAAGAGATTAGGATTTGAGTACAAGTCCATACATGCATGCAAAAATGATTGTGTTTTGTTATGGAAGGAGAACGAGGAGAAACAAGCATGTCCTGTATGTGGAAAGTTGAGGTGGAAGGGTAAGAAAAACGTGCCGGTTAAGGTGTTGCGGTATTTTCCCTTGAGACCTAGGTTGCAAAGACTATATATGTGTAAGAAAACAGCTCACGATATGAGGTGAGAAAAGGGTTAAGGATGATATATATATGAAGCACCCTGGTGACTCACTTGCATGGCAGTCTTTCAATAATCAATATCCAGAGTTTGGAATAGAAGCTAGGAACGTGTGCCTGGGACTCACAACCGATGAATTCAACCCTTTTGGGAATATGAGTATAAGTTATTGCACTTGGCCCGTAGTGTTGATTTCGTACAATCTTCCCCCATGGAGGTGCATGAAGGCGCCCAACTTCTTGTTAACTTTACTTATCCCCAGCCCGAGATCACCTGGGAATGACATTGACATATTCATGCAGCCGTTGATTGAAGAACTGAAAGAGTTATGGAAACAGGCATTAGAACTTATGATGCATCCATGTCAACCCTTTTTAGATGCATGTTGCAGTTATGTGGACCACAAATGACTTTCTGGCATATGAGAATCTTTCCGGCTGGAGTACGAAAGGGAAGTTAGCATGTCCTGCATGTAATAAAGAAACTTCTAGTGAGTGGTTAAAATATTCTCAGAAGTTGTGTTTCATGGGTCATCGACGTTATCTACCAGTAAATCATACATGGAGAAGAGAATGTGCTAAGTTTGATGATAGGGTAGAGGATATAATTGCACCAAAAGAGTTGTCTGGGGAAGAGAAAGTGGAACAACTGGTATATGTTAGAGCGAACAATTTTGGCAAAGGTTGGGGAAAGAACAAGAGAAAACGAGGCACAGCAGAATTGAATTGGACAAAGCATAGTATTTTTTTTTTTTTATTTGCCGTATTGGTCATCCTATATATTGTGACATAGTTTGGATGTAATGCACATAGAGAAGAATATTTATGATAATATACTAGTTACATTGATGAGCATTAACAAAAAAACGAAGGACACGATCAAGACGAGGAAAGATCTTGATAGAATGGGGATTAAACATAATCTACATTTACGGGTGGAAGGCAATAGGGTGATCATGCCACATGCATGTTTTACGATGACGAGGGGAGAGAGAATGGACTTCTGCAAATGGTTGCAAGGTGTGAAATTGCTAGATGGTTATGCTTCAAATAACGGTAGATGCGTGAGTCCTGATGACTGGAAAATCAATGGATTGAAAAGTCATGACTGTCATGTATTTTTGTAGAAGTTATTACCAGTGAGAATTCATGGGAAGATGACATCTAATGTACGTGTCGTCATATTCAAACTCAGTATGTTTTTAAAGGATTTGTGAGCTCGGGTAGTAAATCAAGATGTCTTGCAGAAATTGGAAGAAGACATTGCTACTATACTATATAAATTCGAGTATATCTTTCCACTATCATTTTTTTTATGTTATGGTCGATTTAGCAATACATTTACCACGAGAGGTAATGTTGGGAGGACTGATGCAGTTCCGTTGGATGTATCCAGTTGAAAGATATTTGGGTTGACTGAAGCGCACTGTTGGGAATAAAGCCAGAGCTGAGGGTCAATAGCAGAGGTCTATATACACGATGAATGGTTAACATTTTGCTCTCTATATCTTCGTGGTGTTGAGACACGATTTAATCGTCAAGAGAGAAATGTTGATCTTGCTGCTCCGCCTCCTCGTGAGCTATCAATGTTTTCGAAGAATGTACGACCCTTGGGTGCACAAATGGGTTACTATTTAATTGATGGACAGTTGGGTAAAGTTTGATGGTATGTGCTAAATAATTGCAGCTAGATTGATGATTATCTCAGGTATGTCGTTCTATGCTTCGAATAATTCTAATGTTCTTCAAGTTTAACTATAAATGTTGTGCTCAAAATAAACTTCTTTTGCATTCATCTATAACAGTGAGCACATTGACAAACTTAGAACGGAAGGCGTACAAAACATAGAGGCAAGACACGAGGAAGAATTTTCCGGATGGTTTGAAGAACGTGTATGAACTAAACTTATATATATGTTATATTTTGATACTTTTAACTATGGATAATGAAATAATAAATATATACTATGGAAGATGGAGAGGGTATTAACTTGTTTGTTGACCTCGGTGCACTCGAGTTGGTCCCCTTGTGTAGAGATGATGTCCCACCCGTTCATCTCGACCCTTCCGTATTAAATGACCATTCAATTTAAGTAAGTGAGGAGGAAGAAGAAGAAGAGTCAGAAGATGAAGACGAAGCAGAATCTGGCCAGGACGTGGATAAGGAGGATGAAGAAGAGGTGCATGATGATGATGAAGATGTTATTGAGGGAGATTTTGAAACAAGCATGGAAAATACATCTGAAGATGAAGAATAAAAGTACTAAATATTTTATTCATATAAATGACTATAAAATATCTTGAATTTTCAACATTTCTTCTAATTAATTTTATTTGATATAATTAACTATTTTCAAGAATGCCGCCAAAACGACAACGAAAAAATGTGTCTTCGCCAAATCCAAGTCCCGAACTCATTGAGGACTCCCCACTCGAGGAATCCGCTCCTGAAGAAAAAGTTAACACGCAAGAGAACAACAACAAGTCCACACCTACTAGTAAGGAAATATTGTCGTTGATAATTAATTATATAGTCAATACTTTTGTCTCAATAACTATATAACTATAATTATACTTTCTATTATCATGTAGTTGATGCATCTGCACGTCGCGGTCGTGTCTCATGGCATCTCTCTTGAGAAAAACAGAAGGCATAGAAAACTCAAGATCACCATTCCTGATAATTCCACTGGAAGAGTGGATGATAGCGCAGCAGTGCTTTCCTCCTATATTGGCACAGAAGTTCGAGCTTATGTTCCATTTTATGTGCACTCATGGCGAGATGCTCCGAATGAGATTAAGGAGTACATTCGAAGTCGTGTGTTGGTGAGTTTACTTTGAGAGTACATTTTTTTCACCTAGATTAATATATCATATTTTTTACCTGATTTACTTGTTAGGATAAATTCGACTTCGACTTTGGCTGTAGCAAGGATTTGAGAACCGTGAATGAGTTGATGGCTACACTATTCCAATGTCACAAGGGACAATGTCATGACCACTTCAAGAAGTTTGAGACGTTGGAAGAGGTTGTGCAGTCTCCTTTCCAGCAGATGAAATTAGATCATTGGAAAAAATGTTGTGATCTTTTCGCATCTCTACATTATCAGGTATTTTACATTTAAATCTTTTAATTATTTACATTCATATTCATTCTATATATTATATGTATACATATTACAATTAACATTATTAATATATTTTGTAACACTTGAGTTCTACAAATGCACATAATAGATCTGCACTGACTGTCCACCATTGTGCCAGTTCAAGGTCATTCCACCGTCTTGCTGAAACAATAGTAATTAAAAAATTATATAATTCATTTATTTTCTGATATTCTTTTGTTTAAGTACTAACATTAGCATTTTAAAATTGCTAATGTCGCTTTGTTAGAAACGTGATAATCTTGAAAACTTTTCCTCCATTCATGTCTATGTTGCTGCTCACACTAATGAGCATAGTGAGTGGATGGATCCTGTCGCTGCAAATAATTATATAAGCAATGTTAATTTTGTTAAATAAATTATGTAACATATGAATAATTTTTTTATTTCTATTTCTTTTAATATGTTACTTATTAACGATCATTACCTTTCAAATTGCAGGAAAAAATGATGGAGATGCAGTTGGATTCTAGGGAATCCTCTCCTAGTGACATAGACATATTCATGCAAGTGTTTCGGCTGCAGTCTGGTGCAGCAAGAGGTTTGGGACGATCTATCAAGCATAGATGTTCATCCTCCTCAACCTCATCGATTTCACAAATTAATAATCTAACCAAAGATTTAGAAGCTGCACGGCGTGAGAATGAATATATGAGCTCAAGACAGTAAGAGTTAGAATCTCTCTTAGAACGATAGTCTCATTTAAAGACGCATTTACAGAACCAACAGAGAGACCAGGAGGAAAGAATACGCAATGAAGTCCAAGAGCAAGTGCAAGGGGAGATGATGGAGCAAATGGAGCGTGTTATGTCGTTGCAACAGAATCGCGGTGGGTGAGGAAAAAAGAAAAAATAAATTTTATCAGTAGTGGTGGCAAGTCTTAATATCTAATTTTAAAATTTTATAAGATATTGTTATTTGTGATATTTTGTAATATGATACAATTAGTATGCTTTTAAATTTTATGAAACTAGTATTTATGATCTGTACGTTCGAATGTAAAGTAAAAACGTTCAAATATTGGTTTCCATTCGGACCAACGTTCGAACGTGAATACATAAAATTGTATAGTAACATTCGAACGTACTGACCCTCAAACAAACAAAACGTTTGAATGATTAAACGATTAACGTTCGACCAAACCTCCGAACGTACTGTCGTGTTGTTTAGGTATAAGGGTCGTGTGTTTCTAAGCAGTTAGAGATCATTTAATATCCTTATTAGTACTGGTCAATAAGGATGCAATTTGTTTTAGCAGTCGGGCTCCATTTAATATAATTTGAGTATATATCTGACACTATTAGATTCTTAATTTGCCTTTGAACTTTCCTCATAATTTCGGCATGTTTTTTTTTTAATAATTCACATATATCTTAACAAATCATGGTTCAGAATATGATTGCCTTTGAACTACTAATAGATTCTTGCAAATATGATTGTCTTTTCTATAGCTAAATCTCAAACCTGTATATTGTTGATGCGCAGGTTTTTAACAAGTTTTGTAACAAATTTACAGCACATAATGATGCCGTAAGAATGCAAAAATAGACCACTTAAATTCTTAAGTTTGTTTTAATTGTTAAATATTTCTTTGTTTCATCGAGTTCGGAAACCACAAATGCAACAAATGTCGTAGAGGGAAAAACAATTGTCTTTAATAGCTTAGAAACAGGATAGAATTTCTTTGTTGCATTTGGGGTTTCCGAACTCGATGAAACAAAGAAATATAAATATATGCCTAAACAAACAAGAAGCTATCCAGATAGTGTTGGACCCTTCTATAAAACATTGACCAGGAAAAGTGTCCAATAAAATCGTGCACGCAGATGATCTATGCGAATAGGTTATATTTAGCTCAACGTTGTGCTATAAATGTCCCAACACCACCCACCTCTTTATAATATCCAAGAGTCAGCTAGCTACCAACCCTCTTTCTTTCTTTCTTTCTTTCTATCTTTCTTACTTAACATCTCACCGACCCGTAAACTCCACTCAGACAAGAGAACGTCCATTAATTGCATTCTTCATTGAAGCACGATGGCAATGTCAAGAGGAACTGTTATTTTCCTGATCTGTGTGTTTATAGTTTGTGGGCTTTGGGTTCAAGACACAAATGCACGCTCCCTTAGCAATGGAGCTGTACGAGGTGATGATATTCATGAAAACTGCAAAACGCATCCTGAGGGAGAGAGTTGCCATCAAGACCCAGCTAATAAATAAACCAGAGGCTGTGAAAAAGAGGCTGATTGCCGACCGCCACAATATGGTTAAGATGACGATAAAAATATGATAAGCGTTCAAATATATAATAAATTAACAAACGATTGCGATTCCATGCATCTAATTAATTATTCGTTCTTCCATTTGGACAAAGTGTATGTATTATATATATCGACTTACTCATGTGTCATGTATTGTCCCAATGTTTTTTACGATTTGTATTTGAAGGGAGCACGTTCTATATAATTTTTTTAGACCATATTTATAGCATAATCATATTAACTCGTGGATGTATTGTATATATGACGTATATTGTACGTACTTGGTCATGTATTAGTTCAAAAATCCAAATGTATGCATGCATGGGTACTACTACGACGACAAATGCAGTGATCCTTTTGTTATTAGTTGTTAATTATATCTTTATATATAATAAAAACAAAAATTTTTACATATACATTGAAAAAACTTATTTAAAGGAAAATGATAAAAATAAAAAGAAAAAAAAAATTATTTGTTAGAAAAATGCTCCAACAAAAATTTCATCATTTTCTGCTTTTGGATTTTTCTCGAGCACAAAGCACATGTGCAAAACGATACCCAATAGTACGTATTGCAAAAGTGTTTTAGTCGGTAAAAAACTTTATATTCAAGTTTGTCTATTCAATGTGCATGGAATGCTTAAATATAGTTGAATAGGCATGTGGCAATTAAGGAAATACAACCACGAGATAAATACAAATAGAGTCAATGGCAAATTGTTATGTCCTCATGTGAATATTCCATAATATGGTAATATTCTAGGATACACCAAATCATGAAAATATTATGAGATATACTAGGAAATAATTCTAAATATACTTATATTCTTCCAAAACTCGAGTTGGTGAAATCAAATGGAGTCAGAAACAAGATTATAGAGCCAACCAAGTGGATGAGATTTTGGAACACCCGAGATCAGCACTAAGCCGCTTTCTAAAATTTTTGGATTTATGCGTATGGAAAGCTAGTTGATTTGTCGAATATTTATATGGGCCGATAAATATTTTTCAAGAGACAAGTTGGAATATTGTAGAGTTTTAGTTTAAGGCCCATAACTTAGAAAAGAGTCATTTCATTTATTTATTTTTATTCACTACTATACTTGGACCCAATTTTTTTTAAATGGGCTTTTCCTGATCACCCCAGGGCCCACGTCGATTTTTTTTTTATTGAACTGGAGGACCCAACAGCAATTTGTTTTAAAACTCCCCACATTTACACGCCCCTTTCCGTTATTCATAAGCATGCATGTATCTAACGTATTTATTCACTCCCTTGCACTTGCACGTCTCCCTCATCTCTCTAGGTTTGTTTAGGTTTTTCTTTGACTATATATATATATACGTACCTAAACCTTCATGCCTGATGAAAACCCAAAGAATAGGGCTGCCATCTTCTTCCCTCATCGTCCAGCCCCACGAAGGCCCATGCCGCAACACTTGATGAGTCTGTGTCCAGCAATCAATCGTAGCCCATCTTCACCATGGAAACTGCCCAAAGCCACCTTCAGCCCCTCCACTGTGATGTACTGCATTTGCACCACACTAGAACACGTTTACACCACCGTGAAGCCCTCTAGCAACCATTACTCACGCACCACTGCAAGCCTATACCGGAAGCAACCTTGTCGTAGCACCTGAAGCAGTCGTAGCCTCCCTCTCCACCCTCGAAAATAGCCCAAACAGTAGCCACCATCACCAACTTCTGTGGGAAACAGAAACTACAGTTGCTCTGTTTTGAAGCCTTGGAGATAGAGCATCCTCGTCCAAGCCGAGAGCCACTCCACGAAAGCCAGCCATTTAATACCACCTCTATTTCTACACCACCATAGCAGTCTCACGGTGACCTCCATCCCGCACGGTGTACGCATTTTCTGTGCTCGTTCGGTAAGTTGCCGTACATCTCATTTTTCCTCACTATAAGCGCAGCCGCACAATTCTATGATTTTTAGATTTATGTGTTCTGCGATGAAATGCCTATAGTTTTAGGTTGTGCATGTAATTTACGGTCATGTCCTTAGGCAGCTTTTGTCAAGTCTGAAGCTATTGTCATTCTCTTGATGGTTGGTAAAGTCAAGAAGATCCTTTCATTTATGAAAAATGCTATGTCCACCGCTCAGAATGTCCCACTCCCCCTTCCCGCTATACGTGGCATACCACGTTGTATGTCTTTAAAAATTAAAAAAGTAAAGCTTCTTTCGTCTGAATAAATTAGAACGGTGTTCGTCTTCAAGCCAGAGGAACCCATCTCAAATTAAAAAATTATAACCTCCCTCATCTTCAAACTTCGTCTTTGAGCCAACCGGAACCCATTTTAAAAAACATGCTCATCAGCTTCGTCTTTTTTTTTTCTTTTCCAGGGGAACGCATTTCAAATATAAAAATTAGAACCTCTTTCATCTTCAAGCCAACCGGAACACAGTCCAAATTTCTTCTTCGTCTGCTTCGTCTTCAAGCTAGAGGAACCCATTTCAAATTTCATCTTCATCTTCGCATAACACTTCAAGGCAAGCTTTTGTTTCGTCTTCAAGCCTTCAGAGAAACCCATTATGCCCACCAAAGAGAATCCATTTCTCATTTCACCTTCAAGCCAAGCCTCCATTTGTGTCTTCAAGCCTCCAGTTTCAGAACCCATTTCGTCACCTCCCTCAAATAGCCTCCATCCCAGTTCGAGAAACCCAATCTTCTAGCTGAGATTTTATTTGAAATCTTTGTAATATTGGTTGTAAATTTAAGTGAAGCGGTTGCAATTCCAAAATCTGGTTGTAGTCTTGTTAGCAATATGCTATTGCTTTGCATAAATCGGATAATAGTTAGAAATTGAAAATATATGTCATATAATTAGAAATCACAATATAACACGAAGCATATTCTTGGGTGAAAGAATCGTAAGAAAATAATTTCCTACCAACGGATAGCTTTCTCTTGATATTAACCCTGGGAAGTAGCATTCAATCCACAAGTTGAGTATGCCTAATTTCTGGGAATTAAGTTTGAACATGGTTCTGGAAGGGAAAAGTGCAAGTACATGATGTCGGTGGACGTATGATGGATTTGTCAAAGGAAATGAAGGCACAGGCTTTCGTCTTTAGGGTTGGGGATTTTCGAGTTCTAATTTTGAAGAGAAAATGAGTAGCAGGGGAAGGGGACGGGTTGGGTTTTTTTTTTTTTAATACACCTGGCATGCCACGTACATCAGGAAGAAAAAACGGTAGAGATTAGTGGTAACTGTAGCATTACTCTTTATTTATTTTGTTTTTGCCTTTCCCAAAAAGCATACCTTTTTATTGGTTTACACAAATGTTTTTAGAAACCATTCGTAAATCCTCAACGTTTTTTGGAGTATTTATGTTTTTACCCTTAAATGTCTATTTCAGACTTTATGTTTTAAAACTGATCACTTGCATGGGCTGTTTTCCCTCTGTGGGCCGACATTAGTTTTAATTGAGACTTGGGTATTAAAATTAGTTTGGGTCGGGCTACATGGTTTAGAAACCATTATAATGATCTTTATGTGGATACTGATGGTATTTTAAAATTATGAGATATTTTAGGATTATGAGAAATTTTAGATTTTGAAGAATTAAAATAGGTTATTTTAGAAACTTAAGCTTAAATATCGAAATACGTGTTCAATTGAAATTTACGGGAATTACGTGACTATTTTACAGGTGACGATTAATATTTGTTCAAAATTTTTTAGGAAATTTCTGAAAAGCTAATAAGTCCAGGTAAGCAGGGTTCCTATACTAGACTTTGCATAAAATAAAAATAAACTGAGGTTGATTTGTGAAAATGTGCATCATACGTTTTGAAAAGAAATGTGAAAATAACCTCTGTTATTTATTCTTCATTACTCATTGAACTCTGATGAAAGAGAAAGCATTTTTGTCATGACTGGTGTAGACATGAGCTTATTTTTTGCATTCTATTTTTGATCTATGCAAAAAGAGTGAATATGAAAATTTGTACATGACTATGTAAATATACTTTGGATCCGTTATGATTTTGAAAATGATATGATTTTGTTCAGTACTCTGTTTGGATAAGATGTGATTTTTGAAAACCTTTGGCATGACTCTCTGATTCTGAATTTGATTATGTTTCCACTTTGTTTAGTTACGGCCATGCCACGGGTGATAAAAGTGGCATACGACCCAAGCACGAGTAATAATAGTAGATACGGCCCAACCATGGGATATAATAGTGGATACTAGTGGTCTCTGTTTTGAGTGCACACCTTGGTGATAGAGTGCTTTATGTTCTACTTGGCTATCAGCAAATGCACAACCCTATCACAGGGGTTATACATGGCCTCTGTTTTGATATGATGTTCTGATGATTATGTGATCATTTATGCTATGTCAGAGGATATTTTTTAATGAAATTATTTCTGAATCTTCGCTCTGATGTTTTGATAACATGTTTTGCTTCCGCACTCTGAAAATGAAAATGCTTTGTGCTGCATTCTGATATTTGTAAATGCTCATGTTTGCACACTGGTATATGTTCTCTGCTTACTGAGTTGTTGATAACTCACCCCTTATCTCCAAATATTTCTTTTCAGATAATTTTGATAGTTCAGATGGAGAACAAGAGTAGGAAGTTTTAGTAAGGTGCGATGATCGTAGTGAAATCAGTGCCTGAGGGTACAAGTTTATTGGAGAGTCTTATTTTGTAGGTTTATGATTTTATGTTATATAATATTTGAGTCCTAGATATTTCTAATTATTTATGGAGTTTTTAAAGTATCTCGTTGAGGAATTTATTTAGAGGAACAAATATTTTTGGTTTGAATAAATGGATTTTTACTTTTTGGGAATATTGGAGTATTTAAATATGTTATGGAACTTGGATTTAGGTTACAAGAGCTAACGCTCCGGACGCTCTGGACCACAGGGAACTGGGCGTTACAGATTTTGTGAATATGTCAACAAGATTATCTTCGGAGGAGACAAAATATAAGTGAAGGAGGACCTTTAGATGCTTTAATTGTTGGGAGAGTAATCGTACTAGGGCTGTCTAAGGAGATCTCAGTATCTATAGAGGATTCATAAAATAAGGCAATGGAGGGGACAATGGAAATAGGAGAATATGTAGAGGAGGAGGGCAAGAAAGTGGAAAGGCTCGTAAAGTGTCTATATTCCCAAAACTCTACATGACAAGATACTCGCAGACGTTAGCTTATGGGATCAAAGTAGCAATAACCTTCTTGGGTTAAGCCATAACAAAGAAAGCAATATAGTTGGGAACAAGGTTCGAGTTTAGTGTGTTCATGGGGAGGAAGAGTGACAAAATAGGCACAAACAAAGACTCGGAGCAGGGAGTAATCCAGAATTTTGTCATGGAGAAGCTCAAATGGAAATTTGTTGTTGAGTGTGGGCAAGGGTAGTCAAGGAATGGTGTATAGAACAGTAAGAGCAGCTTCACTCTAAAAGTTTTCTAGGAAGGAAGCTAAAAGT
>NW_023362698.1:0-249 GCF_001411555.2 Juglans regia | reverse complement strand
CAAATCCAACAAACATCCCTCATGGTGCCAAGTGTCTAATATTATTCACTAAGTGTGGCTAAGATCTTGCCAAGTGTCCAAATAAAACTTCTCTAATCCAATTTGGACATTCCACACTGTGATTTCGAAACACTGCAATAGGTGCCGCTTACCGAGGTTACTATTCACTTCGAAAAAGTGAATCATAAACTTAACACTAAAAATTCCTAAATATTCATATTAACCTACAGTGAAAATATTATACCGAAA
>NW_023362697.1:0-249 GCF_001411555.2 Juglans regia | reverse complement strand
GTTTACGTTGGTTGTCATGGACCATGTGGGCGTTCTCGTGCTCTTGGATGCGGAACATTGTGTTGGTGTGGGGGGTCTCCGGCCTCTTTATCCCAAACCGAGAGTTCTCGTTTGACACGAACGATTGTCGTGCTCGCGTCTTGATCCTATCCTCCTTCCGGAGTGGTAGGTTTACGTGCGGTGCCGGCATCGAGAATGAATGCTACCTGGTTGATCCTGCCAGTAGTCATATGCTTGTCTCAAAGATTA
>NW_023362696.1:0-249 GCF_001411555.2 Juglans regia | reverse complement strand
TTAACTAACTATATAAGATATAGTTGTATAAAATTTAAATAATTAATATATAGAAAAACACATATTTTATAAAATACGTATAAAATCGGAGGCGGAGGCGGAGGCGGAGTCGGAGGGAGACGTCGGAGGCGGAGGCGGAGGCGGAGGATCGGAGCGGAGTCGGAGTCGGATCATCAATGGATCCGACTCCGACTCCGACTCCGACTGTCATGAAGAAAAAACCTCCGACTCCGACTCCGACAAGTCGGA
>NW_023362695.1:0-249 GCF_001411555.2 Juglans regia | reverse complement strand
CTATGTAAAGTGATAGGACTGAAGGAATGGTTGAGTGTTGGCCTTTTCTTCTCATAAAAATCAGACCAAGATCTTTTCTTAAGGTGGAGTGTAAGAGTGAATGAGTGAGGTGGCCCTTTAGCTATGTCTTTCAAGAACCTTCTACGCTCTTCTTGTACAGATCTGGCCAGCCAAGTGGGGGTACAAAACTTAGCCATGAAGCAATCCTATGGTGACCAAATTCGTGGGCCTTAAAGGGCCTAAACCGAA
>NW_023362694.1:0-249 GCF_001411555.2 Juglans regia | reverse complement strand
CCGAAAAATCAAAAAAAATCGAAAATAGGCAAAAATCGATAGGTGATGCTTGGAACACATCCAAGATGTATTGGAATGAATTTAGGAAACCAATTTGGGTGGTTGCAATTGTCCAAAAGCACGAGACAAGTGTTCGCCCCCGTTCATGCACGTCGGGTGGCAACATTGGGGGGCCATGTTGTGAGTGTTGTATTGCAATCTTTTGAGGCAACAAGGAAGATTGCTTTTGTAGAGTTTGTGTGATCTACG
>NW_023362693.1:0-249 GCF_001411555.2 Juglans regia | reverse complement strand
TCAGAGTCCAGCCAGCACCCAAAGATGAGCACCGACAAGGACAAGGGGCAACGAGAGGGACAAATTCCATCTTTGTAGGTATGCAACACAGGAACCCTTCGGTAGCCCAACATGCTATTCACACGAGGAGCAAAAATGAGGAGGATCACGCCTAACAGTTCGATGCACAAGCACGGAGCCTGTCAAGACATACAACCTTGTCACCACTCACACGCCGTTACGTCCGCCAGACCACAACATCAAACAAAT
>NW_023362690.1:0-249 GCF_001411555.2 Juglans regia | reverse complement strand
TAAACAATAAAATCACTATAATATATAAATAAAAAATATTTATCACTATTATATATAAATAAAAAATAAAATCACTATAATATATAAATAAAAAATAAAATCACTATTATATTTATCACTATTAAATATAAATAAAAAATATTTCTCACTATTATATATAAATAAAAAATAAAATCTCTATAATATATAAATAAAAAATAAAATCACTATAATATATAAATAAAAAATATTTATCACTATTAAATATAA
>NW_023362689.1:0-249 GCF_001411555.2 Juglans regia | reverse complement strand
AGTGTTCGCCCCCGTTCATGCACGTCGGGTGGCAACATTGGGGGGCCATGTTGTGAGTGTTGTATTGCAATCTTTTGAGGCAACAAGGAAGATTGCTTTTGTAGAGTTTGTGTGATCTACGGTGTTCTTCGTCGGACCTTTGTGTTCTTGACATGGTAGGCAAAGCACCACGGGTGTGTCGCGGCGTGCCTTGGGGCAAGCCATGGGCCAAGCCATGGGGAGCCATGGGGCTTGCCACGGGGCTGTCAA
>NW_023362688.1:0-54962 GCF_001411555.2 Juglans regia | reverse complement strand
TTATTGTTCTATCTTTTGTAATTGGGTGATGGCATCAGCAACTCGTCTGATTTGAACTACTATTAACTGCACAGGCTGTGGAATGAAAATAAGGAGTGATGATCCTTCTGCAATGAAAATTTTTATTCAGTATTCAGAATAGGGTGAATGAGTTGAAAGCTTCTTCTGGAGTTGGCCAACAAAATATAAATAGCAAGAGAGCAAGTTTATTAAACGTTTTAGCATTATTATGAATTCTTCTCCTTTTGTTTTTGTTTCATAATTGCAGAGATTGTAATTGGTGATGCTTGCAGATGGAATTCATGCTTGAAACCATATGTGACATCAAGAACAACAATAAAAGGCCTGAAGAGGATCCCGCTCATCACACCCGGATAAAGAAATGGCTACAAAAGGTCTTTCTAGTTAATAGTTTCATTCTTTTAACATTTAGTTCAGCATATTTTTCTAGAATGTTTTATTACTCTTTGTTATTTTTGTAATGGGACTTGGGAGGATAGGTTTTGGTTTGAGGAGGCTTGACTTTTAACTTTTAAGGGGCTACCACTGGTGTCGCGGTGGGAGATTGTCTCTGAGATCATATCATAGATCCAATTACAATGTTAAGACTGTAAAGAGTCCAAATAGTACCTGTTAATTTTCTTGAAATGATAAATATTATTCCTAGTAATAGCAAGTTGCAGTAAAAAAGCACAATAAGGGGTGCATCCTATTTATTACTCATTTTAAGATAGATTGTTTTTAAGAGAAGCACCCAAGTAATATACATTCTAGTTTCAAGACAACAGTGAACATGTTTTGGTTCATACATTGACTATAATATCTTGGTACCGAAACCTTATAAATGATTATGAACTTCATTGTGTACATAATTTGGGGGGAAAAAAAATGTGTTGGGATCTACCAAACAAATTGTGGTGGGTTCTCCTTTTGATTCATGGAATGCTATATGGTAAGATGGGAGTTTGTATGCGTTGGGTATTTTGAAATCTTTTGTTTTTCCTCTACTTAAATACACATATTATCATAAAATTTCTTTGCGCTAATGGTGTCATTTTGTCTCAATTTAGCTAGGAGTTTTAATTTATAATTCTTTCTTTTTTTTGTTTCTTGTACTTTGCTTCTTTTTTTTTTTTTTGCTTCTGATTAATATTTAACATTGACCACTTTGTCATTACATTAGTCATAGCTGGCATGTTTTACTTGGTACATAAAAATGTTTTTGCTCCTTCCCCATGATTATTGTCTCTCCTTAAAATCCATGAGGTCGCTCTCTCGAAACTTCTTTTTGGCACGCCAATGTAAAATTGTGAGTTATATGGTCTCATCTCGAAGTTTACCTCTTCCTGACAAAAAAAAAAAAAAGAACTTCTCTCCCGGTGCCAATAACGACACCCGGTGCCAATAAAAAAAAAAAAATCAAAGTTGTAAAAATTAGTTGTAAATGGGTTGTTAGTGTATCATTACTCAACCCTTAGGGGTTAGCTCAAGTGGTACGAACCTTGGTCGTGGTGGTATGCTTCCTCCAAGTCTAAGGTTTGAACCCTTGGGTTCAAACAATTTCTAGGGGCCATCGAATAGAATTCTAATTGCCCGGGGTGCACTTGCAGTAAACTCCTCATCAAGAGTCTGTGCACCCCTGAGATTAATTGGGGCCCTGTTCGCGGATGGCCAGTACCAAAAAGAAGTGTATCATTACTCTAGGCGTGAAAGTATGACTAGGAATAGGGATAGCTCATGGAAACTCAAGATAATCTAAATTTATTTTAACATTTTGCTTTTCGAAATAATAAGTGTCAGATTTTATTTAGGAAGACAATTCAATTTTTCATTATCTTTTTGTATGACATTGAGTCCTTGGTTACTCTTTATTTTCAGTTAGGGGTAGAAGATGTTTTAATTAGAAGGCTCAAATGGAGCAAGCTTGTTGATCCTGAGAAGAAGGGCCAATGGTGGTTGTCTGGTGACATGGCTTCCACAGTGGACAATGTTAAAGAAGTTGCCAGCAATATAGACAAAGAGATTCTTGAAGCCCAAAAAATGCTGCAGCTTGCTACTGCACAGAGGATGAACACAGATGCCAGAAGGGCGATCTTTTGTATAGTAATGAGTGGGTTGGACTACATTGATACATTTGAGAAGCTTCTAAGGTTGGATTTACATGGAAAGCAGGTGGGTGCCTTGTGGTTTTCTCCTTATTTTGACAACTGTATTTAATTTTCTGATTATTAATTTTCACATATATTCACAGGACAGAGAGATCATGCATGTTCTTGTAGAATGCTGTTTACAGGAGAAAGTATTTAATGAGTATTACACTGTTCTCGCTTCCAAGTTGTGTGAGCATGACAAACACCACAAGTTCACTTTACAGGTGTTCTCTCTCCTTTTTTTATTTATTTTTTTATTTTGGTGACTTTAGAATGAGATTTTTGGTAAAGCATGGCCAGAAATTTTGTTTTTTAAATTCAGACACATGGTTTGTCATGTAAATTCACATGTTCCATACCTTAGGTATGCTTTCTTTCTGATAATTAATTGAGAAATATTATATCAGCTGATTTTGACAATTACATAATCTTGTGAAAATATCGGGGCCATTCATTTGACCTTTTGTTTTTTCTTATTTTTGTTTCGTTGTTAAATCGCAGTTTGTTATAAATTTTGCTAGCTTCTAAAGACTACCATTGTTTTTATTCAGTGATTTTATTTGAGTAATATTTCTTGGGAGACTTTGCCTGGTTGTGGCATCAACACTGGAATTTGAGTTTGAACTAGGTGTGAATTGGAGATTGCTGGCCAAATAGCTTCTGGCTACTTGTAGAGATGATGAGATACTGCAGAATTTTTGGGTGTGGTTATAGCATGTCTAAGTGATTTTTGGTCCTTGCTTTAAGTGACAATCATCTTATAGACTCAAGGGTTATTATGTGCAATGCAATTGAAAAAGACAATGAATACTTACATTATTTTGGTATATATATATATATTTCTGAACAATGCAATCGAGGTCGGAAAATGCTTCCTAGGACTGAAGTAGGTGGATCTATTACCTTGTTGAACACTCTGATTATGTTACTGGAAGCTCATGCCTATGGTCAACCACATTTACACACCACATAGATATCTATGGAGAAATGTTGGTGATAGTCCTTGTATATTTCTTATGCCTTGGATGAAGGATTGAGTATTATTGTCGAAGAGGATGCAGAAATGAAATTTTTTATTGGTAGTAGATAATTAAATCGTCAGCTTGAATTTACATGGCAGTACAGGAGGGGCTTTTTAAGACAGGGCAGGGCAAGTTTTATGAATCAATTTGGTTTTATTGCATCTGAATCTGGCTTCAACTTTTATCACACACACATGGAGAGTGGCTTAGTGGATATTTGGATATTATTTGTTTGAATTTCAGTTAATTTGTTAATTTTAGCTGAATAACGAGTAGATAGATGTCAATACCATTCTCTTCCATTAGGACTTCTACATTACTCTGATTTATTGCATACATCATCGAAGTAAATGATGTAGCTGGAATTGTTATTTCTAAATCACAAGAAAGCCTTGCATTTTAAAACAGTGATGTTATTGGCCTTCCTTTTAGTGTTGATATGTGGGGTACAGCAAACTAGACACTAAGTTGGTTCTTTTCTTAGAGGACTTTGGAGGAACATCGACTAAGGTTTCCTTATTTCTCTTTTTAAGTTGGTTCTTTTCTTGCTGCAAACCATTCATGGAATCAATATCCAAGTTCATAATTTCCATATTAGCTTTTCTCTTTTTAAGAGCTACCAAGTCAGATCTCTCTCTTTCAGTCTTAATTTCCAACTCAAGTTTTCTCTTCTTAAGAAGTAGTAACTCAGATCTTTCATTCTCATATTTCAATTGCGATTCTCTTCTCTCCATCATAGAAGACCTCCTATCATCTTTCATTTGGTTTAAGGCCTCATTAATTACTATATTTTGTCTTTCGTTACACTTTCTTTCTTTTTCTCTTGCTTTTTCAACCTTCTTGCCCAAAGGTCTCTCACAATCGATGGACACATTTTCCATGTCTTCCCCTAAAGGTATTGAGTTTGGAGTAATACCTGAACTTGTCCCATTTTTTTTTTCTTTTTATGAGGTCCATGTGTGTTTGCCATTTCGGTTGGTGCCTCAATAAATTCCAACAATGATCCATGTTAAAGTTAAGTTTTTGGTTCTCTTTGTACAAGATTTTTGCCTTATCAATCTACAAAATAGTGGAACAAGATACAACTAAAAACATTGCAAATACGTAATAATTAGAACCACAAAACATAAGAAAAAACATTATACCTTGTCTTGCTTGGTTGCACTGCTTGGATACATTCCTTCAACTTGGGCCAAGCTACCACTGAATTTATTGACGCATTTTTGAATGATTGACCACCGATTGGTCAAGGAGGGTATAGACCGGTCTTGACAATTAGGTTTTTTAAATGTGTGGTAGTAGTCATAAATTCTACTCCACATTTGTGTAGATGATTGATCAGTCTCCCGTATGGAGTCTATACTAATGTTAAGCCAAGTTGAAAAGAGGAGAATATCTTCCTCTATGGTAAATGATACACCCCGCTGTGATTTTTATTTCCTTTTTTCCTGTTGGGGTTGTGTCGCTTGGACATCAACACTTGCACTGCCCATAGGGGGGTTGTTAATATGACCTTCACCACTTTCCAACAGTGTGGTGAAGAAGGGATCCTCATCAATTGAACAGTTCATCCTTCAACAAAATATTGAAGGATAAAATGTTACTAAAACTACCTCAATAGACGAAGTATGTATGCAACATGGAAAAAACAAAATACATAGAAAAAACTATATATGTATGCAGTGCACATGGGAAAAACAAATATGTCTAAAGGCATACATACCTGTTGACTTAATGGTTTGATAAATATACAATCCAAATCAAGAAAAAGGGCAGAGACCATAAGCACTGTTTTAAGCAAAATCAATCTTTTAAGCAAAACCACAAGTCTACAAGTGAATATGTATTTCAAACCCACAAGTCTACAAGCAAAACCACATGTCTACAACCAAAATAATGCATTTCAATTTTTGAGATTTTGAAAATAAACCCAGTATCATAATTGATGCTCCTCTTATCTTCCTTTTAATGTGGATATGTATTCTATTGAAAAGGAGACAGATTTTTATGAGCAAACTTAATCTTTGGGTAGATACAAGATAAAAAAGAGACCTAACTATTCCCGAGCTTGAGATTACCAAACTGAGATTAAAAAAGAGACCTAAGATAAAAAAGACAGATTACCAAACTGACTCAATTCTGCATGACAACTTGAGATTTTTGTCCTGTTCATGAGATATTCTTTGGTAGAATATATGTTCATGCAATATCAATTGATACCTTTCTATTAATATTGCATTTCAGAAGATATATTCTACTTTCAATTTCAATGATTGGAGAATGGCACAAGTGCCGTGTTAGAATCTGTCATGTTTGAACTCAACCTGGTATTATACAGAGTAGTTTTCTTCATTTTGGCAATAAAACGGTAGAGAACATAAGCAAATCATACCAATCATACCAATCTCGGTTCAATATAAGGAAAAATCACACAAAAAATCCTAAAAAAAATTATAATCAGGGGAAATCACACATTCCATATGAGGGGAAATCACACAAAACAATTTGTGAAATCAAAACAAGTGGCTTGCACGAAATTACCTTTTCTAGGGTTTCCAAACAGCCGCACGAAATCGGGTATTGGGCGAGATAAGAGGTCGTCGTTGATGAAGGAATAGTCCCGTGGTGCACTTGAGCTGAGCTTTGGGCAATGGTGTAGCAAAGCAGAGAGAAGAGAGAGGAAGGGGGAAGACAGTGCAGCAGAAATGGGTTTGTCGAAGAGAAGAGAGCAAAGAGAGCAAGAGAGAGACTATTCTTCGGTAAATCTGGCTTGTCGAAGAGAAGAGAGCAGAGAGAGCAAGAGAGAAGAAGGAATCATACCAATCGTAGAGGGGAATGGGTTTGTCGAAGAGAAGAGAGCGAGAGAGCGAGAGAGAGGATGGAGGGTGACTTTTCGCGCGAGAGAGATGAGTCGTTCAGATAGAGAGAGAAAATATTATTTTTAATGTTTGAAGACTAAAATAGTGCTTCTTCAAATTTAAAGAAGCACTGTTTATAGTTATGGATAAAAATGAAGATAGATACACCAATGTAGACGATTTTATAGATATATTCTTCAAATTTAAAAATAAAGATGAAGATAAAGAAGCCACTGCCAGTGCTCTAAGTTGTTAAAAACCCATTCTTCAAAGTGTCATTTTATGCATGTCTCTTTCTCTCTCACACACACACACACGGAAATCTCAGGTGATTCTCATAGGAGATAGTCTCTTCATCTGTCTTTTCTAACTGTCAGTTTCTTGACACTAGTACTTCAAATTGGGTTATCCAAAATTCATCTTATGTATGTAAGTTTCGTTGGTGGATTGCATACAGTATTGGTTTTTTTATCAGTCTTTGTTGAGGCAAAGCTTCTTGCGTTTGGGATAGAGGATGGGATAACGGTCGTTTGTCGAAGTAGTGGTGGATGCCGTTCAATGTCACTAGGAAGGATGAGTGTTGCATACTAAATTTCCTTGGTGGAGACTGTCTTAGGTAGAGGGAAGAAGGGGGGTTGCGAAATCTCTTTGGGTGGGAAACACTGCTTGTGCTACGATGTTCCAATACCTCCAGTCGATTTCTGGCCTTGAAGAGTATGGGGGAAGAAGCCAGAATGGTATGTTGATCATTCCAGCTTGGAAGGCATTGAAGTCTTTTTATCATGGAGCTTTGAATGGTTGAAAATCTCTTCCAGAAGTTTATTGGCCACAGAAACTACAAAATGCATGTATGCAGGTTTGTAGTGAAGACTGGTAGAGCAGGGGAAATATTGGTGAAAGCTCCTAAGAATGGGAATGTTAAGATGGGAAGAGTGTTGTATGTGAAAGCGGCTAGAGGCTGCTGACTGTTGCTATCTCTAACAAGTGCAATCTGGGCAACTCGAAAACTTTGTTGGTATAGCATGCAAGCAACAAAATAGGAATATTTCTAATTACCAGCTACAAAGGCTATTGTAGAGATCCCTGCGATATGCCTGAGGAGGACATGGTGCCGGAAAGTGCAAAGGGCAATATTGTGAACACCTTGGTTTCAGTGAGAAGACAACTGGCTCTTTTAAATGAAAAAGGTGCAGTGTGCTTTAGACAAGATGGATATGGGTTTGAAGCTTAACGAGCTAAATCTAAATGCAGGCCTGCTTACTCAAATTAATCAAGAAAGAAATACCCAGCTCACATTGTTTAAAAAGAAAGTCCTTAATGAGTAATGTAATCCATGGGCTAGTAAACCACAGGCTTCGGCTTGGGGTATTAAGTTTCACAATTATAATAAGTTGGGTCATCGGGCTTCTCAGTGGGATCCATGACTAATGAAGCGCTTGTTTTGTCTCATCTTTTGTGATGCCTATCTAGTTTATCTCTGTTGCATTGCGTTGTCAGTTTTTGTGCTTTGAAGTTGTGTTGGGGTTGAGAATTAATTTGTACAAATCAAGATTAGTTCCAATTGTAGCGGATGATATCGAAGGATTGGCTTGTATCTTGGGATGGTCTTCTCTACCAATGAAGTACTTGAGTTTCGTTGGGAGCTCCCTAGAAGGCAAAATTTATCTGGGATGACACTTTTGGGAAATGGAGTGTCAAGTTGGCTAGGTGGAGCAGATTTGATTTATCCAAGGGTGGGCGGGGATCACTTTAGAGTATGTTTTCTGATTTGCTAAATTTGCTATTTCTCATACCAGTTAGTTTTGTCCATCGTCTTGAGAAACTTCAGTAGGATTTCATGTGGGAGGAGTTGGGATGAATTCTAGTACTGCCTTGTCAAGTGGTCAAGGATTTGTACTTGTCTTTCTTCAGGTCTTTTGGCGGGTTACAAAGTTTTCATCGTACAACAAAGCTCTTTTTGAGTGGGCCATCCAGGAACGTTGGGGGATTTTCATTGTTGGCTTTGATTTGAAGTGAAGGATGGGTCTAAGATCGGATTTTGGCACAATATATGGTGTGGAGACCAGCCCTTGAAGATAGTTTTCCTGGCATGGTATGGTATCTTTTGTTGTAAAGAGGTGCCGGTAGCAGAAATTTTGCAGTTTTCTGCAAATATGGAGTATTACCTTTATTAGAGCAGCACTAGATTGGGAAGTAAATCTGATCTTTTCTCTCTTTGAGTGTACTATGTAGAGTAGAGGTGGAGTGGGTAAGATTTGTTGGAGGAATGTAGTGCCCTTTCTATGTTCTTTTTCCTAAAATAATTTTTTTAATCTTGCTTTTACCTGCTGTAATATATTTCTCAGTTTTGCCTTTGGGACCACTTCAAAGAGCTGGAGTCGATGCAGCATACTAGGTCATTGCACCTAGCAAAATTTGCAGCAGAGATGCTTGCTTCTTTCACCCTCTCCCTAGCAGTTTTGAAGTCTGTAGAATTGGGTGATATCAGGTAGCTCACCCCAAGACGGATTATGCACTTCCGAATGCTATTTGAGGCCCTTTTTGAGTATCATGATAAAGCTCATATGGAACATATTCACCCGTGTAGCTGTCACCCCCGAGCTCGAAAGTCTTAGACATGGCATTGAGTTTTTCATCAAGGAGTAAGTTGTGAAAACCAATAAAGCCATCACAGAAAAATTTAGGGTTGTAAAGAGAGCCCTTAATAATGCTGAAGGAATCCTCATGTGAGTCTCCATTCTCACCTTACCAATTTTGTAGGGTTTTTTTTTTTTAATAATAATAATAAAAAAAAGTCGAGGTCACCTATCCAATAATGACCATTTCCCAATTTTATTAAAAAAATCTTCACTTATAGCGGAGGAATACCATGGTAACAATAAACCAATTTTGTAGGTTAGAGTATACTACATTCTAATTTTATCACCACAGCAAATTTTTGAATATACCGACCTTTTTGTGTACGACAGTTGAATTATTTAGAAGGATAGGAGTATTATGCAAATGGTTTTTTTTTCCTTTTTCTTTGGCAAAGCATGGTATATAAAATGTTTTGTATTTACTCCATTCTCAAAGATGCTTATGCTCATTCTCATATGTTGAGTGAGCTCTCCAGTTACCACCCAATTGAATCTTGTGTGTCAAATTTAATATTATACTCTGATAAACTTTAATGATGACGTGTGTAATGGTTGTAATGGTGTGATTACACTGTTTCCAGGGAGGGATTGTGCATTAGGTTAAGACCCATTTCTCACTAACGAAAAAAACAACTGATTTTGTTAGATATCTTCTCTCTTTTCTAATTTGGTGCGAAGCCACAATGAAAAAGGGGGGAAAAATAACAAAAAGCCATTATAGCGGAATTACCCAGAACGGTTTGAACCCATGCATATTACAACAATTAGGGTCCGAGAAATCACACTCTCTATTGCAGGGCCGAGGCTCCTTGCTCTTTCGAATTCCATTTTGTATTTCTCTCAACTCTTTTTAATAATAAAGTAGAATAAAGCAAGGGTATCCCAGCAAAAAACATACAAAAGAGGAGGAAAAGAAAACAAGATGAAAAACAACAAAAGCTGCCCAACCCACGCTACTCTCTATCCCTCCTCATCCTCTTCCTCTCATCATGTGAGTCTCTCTCTCCTCTCTGAATGAGACTTATCATGATGTTTACGAATGTCAAGGGATGAGGCATCGCGTAAGTAGGCTAATAAAACAGGTCGGAACTTAAGAATACAAATATCTTCTGTTAAAATGAAAACTAAGTTGGATATGAGTTATCATGTCTACATCCTAGGACAATAAGTTAGAACGTTGACTCAGCCACGTCAAATTTCTGGATGATAGCCACAAGCATTTGGATGTTGACACTAAATAGGTTGTGTGTTGCAAAAATGTAATACTCGTGGTTGTAGTGGGATTTAAGGGGTTTAAAAGGTAGTTTTAGAATATGAAATGAGAATTATTGACATTTATAAAATGTTTCTTTTCCTTCCCAGGGTAAAAGATCTTAAAATTAAAACTAGGTATATAATTGGTCTGGTCCAGTCTGGGAGGGGTCACGGACCGAAAACTTTGGTCTATCATTTTTGCTGGATCAAACCATTAGTTATTGGTCCAGTGGGTTCATTTGGTCAATGAACATTTTTTTTCCTCTTTTCTTTTTTTTTTAACAAAAAAATTAATACACAAAATTAATTAAATTAGTAAAACTAAAATTAAGTGATCTATTTAACATTTTATATATGGTTAATGAATATCAAATAATTAACTTACACAAATACTATATAAAATAATATATTATATTATATATTAAAATATATATATATATATACATTCGGTCGGTCTCGGTTCGATTTAATCCAAAAAAACCATACCCCGAAACTTTTCTGTAGGACTTGTCTGCCTATGGAAATTGTACTTGTAAATAATAGTCAGACGACAAAGTGTATTCGATCGACCTTATTTGGGGTTTACAAATCAAGCAATTAGACATGTGTATAATTATCTAAGGAATGAAGTATCATGTGGATATTGTGGAAATACATTTATGACTTTTATTAAATTAATAGTACTATAATATTTAGCGTTTAGACTAAACCTTTACTTTTCCGCTACAAACCATATATCTTTTCCTTCCACGTGCACTTCCTAGCGAATGTTGAACGCCTAATTACCCGATTCAAATCTTGGGTGTTGTCATATGGCTGGCACCCATGGTACCATGGATCCCCACTAAGTCTTTTACAGAGGGACGGGGTACCAAACATTTCTTGTTTCAACCTTTCATCCTCTTGCATACAATGAGCAATGAGCTCATTAAGAGTCCATTTCTCCCTTTGAGTATTATAATTAATCTTAAAGGGAAAAAAATGTACATGAAGGGAAATCATAATGAGATGCACAAGAATTTGATAAGAAAACTCTAACTTTAGTGCTCTCAATCTAGTAACAAGATTTGACATTTCATAATATACTCTCTTATATTCTCTTTGCCATTATACCGCATTGAGACAAGTTTGCTAGGAAGTGTATGTCTCTACCTTTTCCATTATAACGAATTAGTCTGCTAATTGACTTAGGTACTTCTTGGCATTTTTCTTTCCAGGCATTGCACGTCGAATAGAATGATTTATTATCATAAGACTCATGCAATAATAGCACTCCCATTTCTCATAAGTTGTCTTCTAATCAGTAGAACTCTGATCAGTAGGTTTGGGAGGCTCATAACCCGGAGCACATAGTCCAAATTCATACACTCAAGAACAATAGTAACATGCTCTTTCTATTTTGCCAGATTAGATCCGTTGAAAATTTGAATGTTATTCAAATTGAAAGATATCATATATACATTCACTAGAAGTGAAACAAAATAAACTCACAATAAATAAATATCTCACAATTTTAATGTAGTGACCCATAATTATCATCATGCAAGCTTTAGTTTAATTGAACAACAAAATCAATTAGACAACATAACATAAAATTAAAAGAAAATTTTATGATTTTATAAAAATGAGCCCTTATGAGATACCTAGTGCATAATTGCAATCAAGTTTTTGGACAGGATAATCCCAAAAATTACACAATTTACAATTAACTACCTTATATCATCTATAACTCGACCAAAAAAAAAATCTTCCTTTGGGCTGATTGTTATTCACATCGATTTAGATGTAACTATATGCAATTCACTAAATTTCAATTTTTTAGGCCAAAGAGAAAATTTTCATGATAGAAGTCACTTAAGCGACATATCACATTAATTTCTCTAAGCCATCCATATATATGAATTGGAATTGAATATTTAAAAATAATAATTATGTATATAAATAAGAAAATATTAAATAACGTCTATTATAGAGATATTAAGAGATAAATTTTTTAAATTCTTTTTTTTTTTGAAAAAAAAATATTATTATATTTTATGATCTGAATCAAGTCAGATTTAGTGACCCTATCAACCAAGTCATTCAAACAGGTCGGGTCAATTGGTCAAGCAAGTCAAGGTCAATGGTCAAACCGTTCTGGGTCAACCCATGGATATGGGTCTTGTGATATGATTCAGCCAAATGGACTTAAATCCAAAGGTTAGAAAGGTTGGACCCACATATGGGTCAGACCATTACTTCAAGCCCAATTCTTATATAAACCCAATTCACCTTAAATCCTTATTAATACTTAACCCAGAACTGGGCCTTACAATAAGGCTTAAGACCAATTCAAATAAAATTATGAAAAGTAGCGCTAGCATCGTATTCACTTGTGTAAAGGTCAGATCCGGTAAATCATTGTAATAAAGCGGCGGGAAGTGTTGATCTCCAACCGCATGTAAAAAAAAAAATAGTAATTCTTTTAGGATATATAATTAGTGATAATTGTGAAATCAGTAATTGGTTTTAACATAGTCATTGATTGATTAAAATAGTGAATTGAAAGATCTAACAACTAAATCATTTGGTTATGGCATTAGGAGTGAAATATATAGTTGCAGCTTTTAATTTCCTTGTTTCTTTCGATATAGAAATGCTTATAGCACGCAGATGGAATTGGGTAAATTTGGTTTTGAATCTATAGATTTACTCCAAATTAGTAAAGATGCCACAATCACAAAACTTCTGCTAATTAACTCATCATGATTCTCCTCGATCTTCTTCTTCTTCCTTTTATATAATGAAGATCGACCTCCAATTAATCTTTCAGACAAAAGTTACTAACCAATTGAGCAGTACATTCGAATTTCAATGGAAATTGAGATTTTTTAAAGAAATAATAATAAAATATCAATCTCTGCAGTAGTACTCATTCCAATACATTATTATTCCACACATGCATTTACGAAACCAACAGTACAAGTGAAGCATTTTATACATTGAAAAAAGATAGATATAGGTACCGAAGCAAATACATTATTATTCACCAATCCAAATAACACACATATATATAGGTACCGATCGAAGCTACGTGCTTTCAGGCTGGCATTCGCTTCGACTCGCTGCAAATCCATGCGTATAGATATATAAAATTTAAGGGGAGAGTAATAAAACCTAACCTATATAATATGTGATTATAAAAATGATTTACGATTGAAATAAGAAGACAAAATCACATTACCTCATCATCGAGTTAGAGCTCAGGAATGATCACCAGTTTTCTTAATGTTTTCATATGACGAATCCCCTCCGGTAGAGATGATAGCTCATTGCATTCAATGATCTCCAATGTCTGAAGTGATTTCAGAGTTGGTAACCACTCTGGCAACGCCTTCAGATTTTCACACTGCTCGATATGTAGGTGCTTTAAAGTGTTTGCAGATCCTAGGAGCCATTCGGGTAAAATCTCCAACTTTGGTAAATTTGTTATATACAAGATTTGGAGTCTCAAATTGAGGTCCTGTGCATCTCCTCCTCCTCCTCCCGTCAAATCTATCTCTTCACAATCACAAATGTACAATGACTCTAAGGCTTTTAGGTGCTTGATAATAGGTGGCAAAGAGGTCAAACTTTCACATTCCACAAAAACCAACATACGAAGGTTGGTGAGGCACCTGTCCATCTGTGGAAGCAAGCATTCGAGTCTTGGACACTCCACCACCCATAAAATCTGAAGAGAATTAAAGCAACATACTCCATTCACGAACAAGCATGTATCTTTTGTTGAAATCGTAAGAAACCTAAGGTTGATCATGTTCCTCATATCTTTGGGCAGTCGTTCAAGGTCTCTACATCCATCAAGTAACAAGGTTTGCAAATTGTGTAACTTGCAAATGGAATTAGGAAGCTTCTTGATTGACTGATTAAGAGATAGGCCGAGATATCTCAAATGCTTTTGAGTACCAATGGAACTTGGCAAATTCTCAAAATCTGAATAAGGTATAGTTAACAGACGTAAAGACTTGAATCTTGAGATGCATGCTTCAACTGAGGACACGTGTGGTTCGTTTCGGTACATGATGCTCCTCACATTAGTTAACTTGTTTGAGAACTTCGAAACTTGTTGGCTACTAGATGAAATTGACAAATGACGAACTGTCGAGGCCATGTCTTTATTGTCAGAGTCTATTTCCGACCACTCTTCATGGCCAATAGAGAGTACAAGATCATGGACGAGATCATGCATTTTGAAGGAATACATGCCAAAAAGATTTTCTTGAAGATCTAATTGGAAAAAACATATCGACATTAACTCTTTAATGTACAATTCTCCAATATCTTCCAACTCTTGTTTTTTGTTAGGAGACATTTGGATGATTAATCCATGTGCCACCCATTGTTCAATTAAAAGGATATTACTGAAATCATAATCCTTTGGAAAATTAACGCAATAAGCAAAGCATCGCTTCAAATGAATTGGCATTTGATTATAGCTCAATTGCAATGCAGGTAAGATGCCTCCCTCATTTTCTTCCAATTCCCAAATCTCGTTACCTCTCACCAATTCCCACTCGCTTTCATCGACTTTCGAATAAAGTAGACCACCTAAACTCTTCAGGGCCAGTGGAACCCCTTTACACTTTTTCACTATTTCATCTGCAATTGGCAAGAGATTTGGATATAGTTTGTCTTCTCCTTCCTTGAATGCACATTTCACAAACAAAGACAAACTTTCTTCTTTTGATAGACCTTCTACAGAATGTGTATAAACAGGGTCTAAAACGGAAGAAACCCTGTGACTACGTGTCGTTACAACAATGACACTTCCATGCGACCCTCCATTAAGCAAATCTCTCAGTTCAGTCCATTTATTTCTATTTTCATTCCAGACATCATCTAAAACTAGTAGAAACCTTTTATCCTTTAAAAGTTCTCTCAAACTAGTCTACAATGTATCTTCATTACTTGAATTCTTATCAACTCTACCACCAGCAGATTTAAGGATGTCTTTCACCAATCTTGTAACATTAAAATTCTCAGGTACACAAACCCACATTCTCAACTGAAAATGTTTAACTACGGATTCGTCATTGTAAACAACCTTGGCAAGTGTGGTCTTTCCCATACCTCCTAATCCAACTATGGCAATTATATTAAGATTTCTAGTGGGATTTGGGTGCATCAAACTCTTTTTTATTTCTTCTTTGTCACCATCCCTACCGAATACTGTTGAAGGATCAATAAAGGAATGGGTCTTCTCCCTCCACAGGGGATTGACATGCACCTCTTCATGCCGCTCAGTGAGATTAAACTGAACCTTATCAGCATTAATCTCATCTAACCTCTCTCTAATGTCCTTGATTTTGTGAGCCAGTTTTAAACGGGATGAAAGTGCCATGAATGAACAAAAGAAATGGCATACCTTTGCCATAGCGCTTCCATATGTCGTAATCGCTTGCTTCCTTAAAGCTTCGTACTCAAGTTCATCTACCACATCCTCTGCGACATATAACATATTTTTAAGCCGTCCAAGCCAGATGCTCAGCATGGGGTTGTTTGCTTGCTTGTCTTCAGCATCCAAGAGCACGATCTTAAGGATAGAAATCGTGCTCTCAAGTTTATGCAGGTCGCTCTGGACACCCCATGCCAAGTAGAGCTCTTGATAAACCAAAGAGCCTAATTTCTTCAAGAGACTACTGGCGAGGCTAGAGGCAAGATCAGCCATGTTTTTCTTCAGGAAGGAAGTGGATAAATTGAAACCGTATTTCTGGCCTCTTGGTTGATATAGTTGACTTAACTTCCAGAAAAACCAAGTGGATAGGAATTATTTTAAGTGGAAAATGATAAAAATAATGACAACTATACTGCAACTAAGAGTAAAAAATTAATATTTTTCGTATGATTTGAGTTATAATTTAAAAAATTAAGGAAGTTAATTTCAACATGACGATCAAAGACAGGCTGTATGTCCAATTGCATTGGTGAATGGAACAGACAAGGCAATCACTCTTCCAACTTTTAAAACTAATTAGTTTTTATGGTGGATGTGCAAATATGTAAAGTAATCACTTCATTGTTGATAAACGTGAGATCAATCATTTTTCAGAAATTTAATTTTCTCTTTGAAGATTATAAAGTTTTCTCTTTAATTTTATTTGAATTTGAGCTGTCCAACCCAGATGCTCTGAGCTTGGGATTGCGTGACTGCTTGTATTTGGCATCCAAGAGCACGATCTTAACGGTAGAAATCGTGCGCCCCGGCTTTCCCAGCCCATAGCCAAGCAGAGCACTTGATAAACTTTTAAATATGTTAAAATTAATTTATTTTTAAATATGTTAAAGATTATAAAATTTAAAATTCAGAATTTGAATTTAAAATAAAAATAAATTAATAAAATAAGTTTTATAAGTAAAAATATAAATAAAATTATAAGTAGCATTATTTATTTTTAAATATACTCCCTGGAGATGAAAAATATTGGAATCGAGCAGGATAGGTTGAAGAAAAAGTTATCATTTCAATTAACACTCGCCCTTCTATCATTCAGTTTGGTTGGTTAGTGGGTGTTTGTTGGCGCTCTCTCTTTTGCTTAATTTCAATCCTACCGGTCCAAATAAAATTGTTTTAGCTGTCATCTCTCATTTATTAATCTTTTGTTTTGAATTTTTTTTTTGGGCGTCAATTTGTTCTATGGAAGTATATTAATATATCTTGTTTTGCTTGATTTTGAACTCTTATGGTTGGAGACAGAATGGTTTGAATTTAGAGATAAATTGAAATGAGTTAAGATAGTTTATAAATAGTAGAGTTAAAATTGAATTATTTGTTATATTTTGTGTAAAAATTTTAAAATAGTGAAAAATAAACTTTTGACCATGTCTGGAGAATTCTTCAAAAGGAATCTCAATCGCTGTAGTGCTGCCCAGTGCCCCCTAGGAAAATGCTCAAGCCACTAATAAATTATCTCGAAAGTTTGTACCAATTTGATTTTTTTTTACTCAATAGTTAAGTAATGTATTTTAATAAATTTGTGAATCTGTTTTATAAATATTTAAAATGATTTAAAAAATACTTGAAAAAAAAACACACAAAATAAAAAGTGCATTTTACACTTATTGGTGAGAACTCTCAATACCCCCTTTGAAGTTCTCTAATGATTGGTTTGGATAGAGATGTTCTATCTCATCTTATCTCATTTCAATATTCAAATATCACAAATATAAATATTTTTCAATTTCAAATTTTTAATTTTTCATCTAATTATTATCTAATTATTAAAATTTTCTAAACTTTTAAACAAAATATAAAAGCAATTCAACTTTTTCAAATTCTAAAATATAAATAATATGAAAACAAATTATGTTCTAATAATATTTTAACTTTATAATATTTTTATTCAATTTTTTGTCTTTTATTTTCCAAAACCAGCCCCAAAGCTTTGTACAAGTTCAAATCGAAAAAAAAAAAAAAAAAATTCTTCTTCATGCTTAAATTTGGAAGATGTCTTTGTACCACACAATCCTTATATACTCTAATTTAATCTTTAAATCTAAAATTTATTTATTAAATCAAATTATTTTACGATAATAAAGTGTGATATAAAATTCTTCAAATATAATTAGGTTCCATTTAGATTTGGAAAGTGTTTTATTTCATCTCATCATTAAATTTTTATCAAATTTACACACAAAATATAGTAAATAATTAAATTTTTTCAAATCTCAAAATAATAATAATTTTAAAATTTACACACAAAGGAGGTATTTGATATGTCAATTTTCTGACTAGAGACATTATCTAAATTTGAATAGTTTTTTATCGAAAGTCATCTGGAATTATTTGTTTTTTAAAGAAATGAACTCATTATAAAAAGGGTAAAATATTTTTAATTAGTTCTCATGTTTATTAAAAGAATTAGTCATATGGGTGTTTGTTGGCACTCGCCCATCCACTGGTAACCAAAAATGGGATGGTGGCATAAATGCCGGAAAATAATATTCCCGACCCTTAAGTGTCGGCACTTGAGTTGTGTAGGTAAACAAACGCAGGTAAAACCATTACCGGCATTTATTGTCATATTGCCGGCGTTTATGGGACACCGGCAAACTACCATTTTTTTTGTAGTGCATTGGTAATCATATAAAATTTTTCTTAGTAATATCAATAACAAGTTGATCAAAACATTAATTACCGGTAGCCAATAGTTAATAGCCAATAGCCAATATTTCTCAAATTCTTGGTCACTGAAATAATGAAACAGCAAGTTTTTTATCCGTTCAGAATATTTTCTTCCGAAATCCCCTTTCAGAGAGACATGACGACAACGCCAAAGCTCCAGTGTTTAAAGGTGAGAACAACCATCAGATATGGTCTGCAAACCATCATCAGTCAGCTTATTCCCAACTTTGAAAGTCCATTTTATTTCAATTTTGATTAATGAAATTCTGATGGGGGATTGTTTTATTGGCTAACTATCATCTATAAATAAAACTAATTGATACAGTTTTTACTGCTTTTCTAATGAACATCTTAAACATTCCAGGAAATTATAATGTTTGTTAATTTGAGTGCATGGTTCTCCTGATCTCCCCATCTCTCGTCTGAGTATATATTAATAAATCAGACATAAAGTAGGACTTCTGGTACATTAGTCTGCTTTACGGTGCTTTAATTTCAGTTTTCTTTCTTTCAACTTTGAAGGAAATAAAGATGCATAACTTTGATCCCTTCTTTTAAGTTGGTAAATTAAGGAAGTTGTAGAAACTTCCTTGTTATTTGTTTGAACTTGTAGTATCCCATCTCCATGCTTTTTACATGTTAATTTTGTAGTACCCCTTCCCCATAGGAGTAGGAATGTTGCTCCGTTACTACTTTACGTCAGGTATTAAGAAATGCCATAATTCTTATAAAACATCAAACTTAATGTATCATATGTGACAATAAAAATTAATACAATGTCCTTTATATAGTCACAACAGAAGGTAGAAAATCCTAAATACTATATGTTGGATTCTTATCAAAGCACGATTAAATCAAGGTCTCTAAAACTAGTATTTGCTTAATAACTAGTTCTGGCCTCATGACCACAACAGAAATGAGTTTTTTTAACGGTTTGGAAATTGTGGTGGTCCCGAAATCGTCAGCAAAAAGTATTTTCTGTGACGGTTTATGGAAACCATCACTAAAGGCAGGCAATAAATGGTATTACGTTCGAACATATACAAATTCACGTTTGAACAGGTTCTCGACATTCGAATATTGAGGCAACGCATGTGTGAACTTGTAAATATTAGGCACCAATGTTTGAACGTTAATTGATTTGATATTGAAGATATATATTTTAATTTAAAATATTTGAGAATTGAAGTGCAGTGATTTAATATTAAATTTGAATATTTAAAATTAAAAAAGTTTGAGAATTGAAATACAAAAAATCTACTAGATATATTAAATAATATTGTTCATTACATATATTAAAAACAAAATACAAAATATGCTAAAAGTTTGTAAACAACACTCAGAACGTGTTGTTTACAAATGACCTCAACTCCTCAGTCAATGACAAGACCTTGTCGTTTAGGATATTTACACCATGGACAATCTTGACGATAATGTGCTCTAGATGCACAATCTGTCGATCCATGTGCATACTAATATTTGTGATCATCACATCAAACTAAGCAGGCCGCACATCCTCTGCAGATGTATTTGTCGGCTGCTGACTAGTACTCCCACTATGAGGAGCAACACCGGGCCCAGATTGGATCAGAGGAAAAAGATCAAGGATAGGCCGAGGCTGACGTCAAGCATGCCCCCTTCCTTGTCCAATGCTCCAATGATATTTGGTCATGTCAAGGGGGCTAATGTACTCAGTCAACCACTCCTCCACCTAGGGTGACATTCTTTGGGCCAATAATAACCGGGTAATGATGACTACATATGGAAGGTTGTCTAGGGAGATGATGCTAGCCTCGTAACGGAAACTCTAAAAAAAGTACAGTGACAAGTCGATGGGCTCTCCATGTGTCACTCATATCAGGAACTGTGTGCTAGTACGACTGAATGTGGCCTTATGTGCCACAGGATTCAGATTTGTTGCAACTATATGATGCAACATGCGGAAAAAAGGCAACAGCTGTATTTGGGTGAACAAGTTCTTCTTCTTGAGCTGCTTGCGGTCTCTCCCAATGAGGATGTACAAATCCTCATTGCGGCCATCATCCTCAGCCTAATCAGTACCCTCAGCCTTACTCGTCTGGGCTAGTAGATGATGCAGATGTGCCTACATCTACTGCATCCCCAGGCTGAGCATCTGCTATAGTTGACGTCTTAGCTACGTGACGGATCTCAAGTAGCTTAGTGATGACATATGCCAAAAGCTCGAACTGATCACCACGTACAGTCACGGTGTGAGTGGATGCATTCTGAGGTATGGAGCACATCTCCATATCAAAATCTCGAACCATTGAGGAGTATATTCTCTCCCTTAATATACAGATACTGCTCCATCCTCTAGTAGTAAAGACGTCTCCGAGGCTCTTCAGCTGCCGTCTGAACTTGTTGAACTCGTTGATCAAGACTTCTCGTTCGGCCATAACGGTTTAACACCCAATCCGAGAAGTGTCTTGGCATGTTCTTTCCTTCCCTCATTTCCTAGTTGTCAAAGGATGAGGCATATCCTAAAAAAACTATTAGTACTATACGTGCATATAGTGTACTGTTCTAAACTATTTAGATTAAATGTTAGAATGTAACACAATATACGTTCGAACGTAGTCTTTGTACGTTTGAACGAGTTAGTCTTTTGTTTCGAATGTTACTTTCCAACAGGCTAAATATTCGAACGTACAACGAGTTACATTTGAACGTGATGCTAGCAAACACGACACGCTCAAACGTGATGCTAGCAAACACAACACCTCATAAAGGTCTTACATTCGAATGCACCAAATAAATATGTTCAAACATGATCATGCACTTGAACGTATTTATTAAGTTGTTCGAACATAAACCTAGTCTAAGTTTGAACGTATTTGACATGCAATAAGCTGAAATGTCTTACATTAAAACGTACTCTAACTAGTTCGAATGTAAAACAAGCATTCAAATGTACGTTTGTAATGTCCAAACGTACGTGAGAAACGTTCAAGCGTGTTTGACGATCAAGAATCTGAAAGGTCTTACTAAAAAAAAAGGCAAACTAAAAAAATTCCCAACAAGCCCATTACTAGAGTGGGTTTGGATTCACAAAACTATTTCATCTCATTTCATCATTACAAATTTTTCAAAATTTTATATAAAAATATAATAAACAATTCAAAATTTTCAAATCTCAAAATAAAAATAATATTAAAAATAATATTTTATTTAACTTTCAACAAAACATCTCATTATATCAAAACCCACCCTAAATTTTGCATAAACACAATTAAATTCACGCATAAAAAAACCAAAATTTTATCATTAAACTTAACAGCTGATTGAAACAAAACACCGAGAGAGAGAGAGAGAGAGAGAGCTCACAGCACATGAGCGTGCTGTATATCAGCCTCGAGTACCTTGAGGAACTCCTGATAAGAAGGTCCAGAAGTAGGCTGCTGAAAATAATCTCACATTCCTCTTACTCTTTCTCTCACTTGGGGATTTCCAAAACGTACCGCTCGGTTATTATTATTATTTTTTTTTACCAAACGATGATAGAAATGATTTTAAGTATATTGGTTTATTTTTTAAAAATATTTAAATACATTAAAAATGTGAATAAAAAAAAATTACTTTTCCAACTAGCGGTAACACCGAGCGGTGCACCGCTCCAAACCTTAAGATGAACCAATTTTAAAGATCAGATAAAAGTGACACAAAAATTAAAAAATAAAATAACTCATGTATATACCTTAGACCAATATAATTTTTATTTTTATAATGCTTAATTTGCTAGCAAATTTAGACATTGTCAAGGATGTTTTGTGAGTACTGTTATATGAAATTGAAGATGGGATATCAAAACTTGGAATCTCAATGAACATGTTATTGAAGAGATTATCACTTTATCATTGATACCAGATTTTGATTGACTATAACAAATTTGTTTAATTTGATTTCACCCATCAGCAAATTTAAAATTGAACCGATTGATCCAAGAGATTTCACAATTTTAAATGTACAAGATTTTACGATCATTACTTGTAGATCAAGGACACCAACCACTACCTTATAACCAATTTACAATTCTTTTTTGAGGAAAAAATCCAATATAATTTGTTATTCTCTGATTTGAACTTTGAGTAGTAAGCAGATGAATAGGCTTGGTGAATTGGGGCTTTTATTGCTCAATTCAAATATCTAATGTGAGATTCAATTTCTTAATTAGCCCAATCCAACATAGCCCCACTTTGAAAGTATGAGCCTTATAGTCGAACCCATTTCGAGTTAAGACCCCTCCTAGCCCTTCCAAATTTTCTACCTTATCAGCATGATGTCATCCATTTTTTCACGAATTCATCCTTATTATGCTGATCGCAAATTGTCTCTTGATATGTGAATTTGCCCATCCCGCATTGTGGACTACCATTTCTCCTCTAAGATGGCATCGATGATTCTATATTTCATCTGAACTTCATAAAATGTATGCTTGGAAATTTATGCAACAAAACCTCAATCCTCAATCCAAGAGAATAAAAAAGGAATGAGAAACGAGAAATTTCCATTGCCTGAAAGTTTCTCGGAGGCTGTGAGAAAGTATCAAGAAATTATATGATAATGCATTTCGCTCAAAATATCGATTGCATTTGGATAATGAAATATTTTCAAATATTTATAAATAATAGTAAAAAAAAATAATAAAATAATTATATAATGGTAAATAATAATTAAAAATAAGTAAAAAATTATAATGAAATAATGAATAGTAGTAAGATATTCTCAATATCCAAATTAGAAATCAACCGTGTAGTGCACTCAATCTCATGTGAAATGGGAGAGTATGATAACATTGGTTACTCTGCATCTAGTGGGTTGATGGCATGGCATAGATTTAATTTATATCAATGAGCATATGTTGATAAATGAAGATACAATATATATCTGAATTCATGTGCATGCTATGATGGAAGTGTTTTCTGGACATTCTCTCTTCCCCCCTTCAAAAATTAAGTGAGAGGAAAACGATTTTTTTACATTTTTTCCATATGGTCACGAAAAATTATTTAAATTGCTTGGCTCCAAGATTGAAAATTATCTGCGTCCTACTCTGTGTAAGGATGATTTCCATTGTCACTCTTGGATTTAGATTAATTTTAACTGGTACGAGATGCTTAGTATTTACCTCTTACTTATATATAACAAAAAAGATGCTTAGTATTTCCATGGACAATTTGATATGTGTAATAACTGAGGCATTCATGTGAAATTGGAAAACTTTGAGCAGTTGTGTATATGGGTTCCCAGGACTAAGGTAGGGAATTTCAATAAATTTGTAGGTATATTGTCTTTCACTGGGCATGGTCAATTTTTTTTTTTTTTGTTCTTTCTGAGAATCAAATATTGCTTCATTCAATAGTAAGAAGCAGATACAATGAAAGTCATATCTTTCCAAACGCTGACAAGACTTAAAATTATACAGTAGAACATACTTCCGGATCCACTGCTAAATAAGTTAGAATAAAGGGTCTTACCCACAAAACGTGCATTTCTGGCCAAGGTATGCACCACCTCATTTCCTTGGGCCTACATGAAGCATATCAAAAGATTAGAAATGAGATAATAAACACATCACTTTGGGACTCTTGAGAGGAGTTATTGGCAGCTCTAGAAGGGGTGAATTTCATGGTGCTTCATTAATATAGGGAAGGGAAGGGAATAATGCAGCTGATTTTCTTGCTAGAGAGGGTGAAATGGGCAAGAATGTGATTTATGAAGAGCGGTTTTCGCTACCTCGTCTTCTTAAGTGGATTTTTTGCTTGGATAGGTGGGGTCTCCCCTCCTTTGGCACATAGGCGTACTCGAGTTTGTTTTTTTCTTTTTTCTTGAGCTTAGGCTTGTTTTAGATTGTCTTGTTTGTCCTAACAGCTGGTTGAGACGTGCTGCGATAGGCAAGTTTTGACCGGTTTTTGCTTATTTTGGGTGGTAGTTGTCGGTTACGTTACCTTTAGGTTTGTTATGTTGCCACGGTATTCTTCCGCCATAAGCGGTGAGTTTTTTCAATAAATTTGGGTCGGGACCTCTTCCAGAGTGGTTACCGACTATTTTAAAAAAAAAAAAAAAAAAAAGAAAAAGAAAAAGCAAATCACTTAGGGCTCTAGCTAAACTTTTGTTATTGGCTTGATCGAATAGCTTCAACAACAATAAGAGAATCTCCCTCAAGTATTTAGTGAGAGATTCCCATATGGTGAATGATCTGTAAAGCCCTTAAGGCCGCAAGCATCTCAATATCCTTCACCAAATAAATACCTTCTTCCTTCTTTGACACGAAAATACAAAAGGATATAATATTTGACATTTTTCAATTTTAAAAAATAACAATAAAAGTAGCATGATTTAGGGGGCGAGGAATAAGTCATTTGCATTCAAAATCTACCTAAACTCATCTTATCAATACAACCTTATCAAATTCTTATACAAAATATAATAAATAATTCAACTTTATCAAATTTCATAATAATTTTCTTAAATTTCCACACAAAATATAATAAATAATTTAACTTTTATTCTATTATTTATAAATTTTTTTAACTCATTTTAATTCATCTCTAATTTCAAACCACTGGTCTCCAACTATAGGAGGTCAAAATCAAGCAAAACAAGATATATTAATATACACCCATAGGCCAAATTGACGCCAAAAAAAAATTCAAAACAAAAGATTAATAAATGAGAGATGACAGCTAAAAATGTTTTATTTGGACTGGTAGATGGGAGAGTGCCAACAAACACCAACTAACCAACCAAACTGAATGACAGATGGGCGAGTGCCAACAAACACCCATATGACTAATTCTTTTAATAAACATGAGAACTAATTAAAAATATTTTACCCTTTTTATAATGAGTTCATTTCTTTAAAAAACAAATAATTCCAGATGACTTTCGATAAAAAACTATTCAAATTTAGATAATGTCTCTAGTCAGAAAATTGACATATCAAATACCTCCTTTGTGTGTAAATTTTAAAATTATTATTATTTTGAGATTTGAAAAAATTTAATTATTTATTATATTTTGTGTGTAAATTTGATAAAAATTTAATGATGAGATGAAATAAAACACTTTCCAAATCTAAATGGAACCTAATTATATTTGAAGAATTTTATATCACACTTTATTATCGTAAAATAATTTGATTTAATAAATAAATTTTAGATTTAAAGATTAAATTAGAGTATATAAGGATTGTGTGGTACAAAGACATCTTCCAAATTTAAGCATGAAGAAGAATTTTTTTTTTTTTTTTTTCGATTTGAACTTGTACAAAGCTTTGGGGCTGGTTTTGGAAAATAAAAGACAAAAAATTGAATAAAAATATTATAAAGTTAAAATATTATTAGAACATAATTTGTTTTCATATTATTTATATTTTAGAATTTGAAAAAGTTGAATTGCTTTTATATTTTGTTTAAAAGTTTAGAAAATTTTAATAATTAGATAATAATTAGATGAAAAATTAAAAATTTGAAATTGAAAAATATTTATATTTGTGATATTTGAATATTGAAATGAGATAAGATGAGATAGAACATCTCTATCCAAACCAATCATTAGAGAACTTCAAAGGGGGCATTGAGAGTTCTCACCAATAAGTGTAAAATGCACTTTTTATTTTGTGTGTTTTTTTTTCAAGTATTTTTTAAATCATTTTAAATATTTATAAAACAGATTCACAAATTTATTAAAATACATTACTTAACTATTGAGTAAAAAAAAATCAAATTGGTACAAACTTTCGAGATAATTTATTAGTGGCTTGAGCATTTTCCTAGGGGGCACTGGGCAGCACTACAGCGATTGAGATTCCTTCTGAAGAATTCTCCAGACATGGTCAAAAGTTTATTTTTCATAATTTGTTAATCTCCTTAAATATTTAAAAAAAAAGATATTAAAAATTAATTACTTAATTATTAAGTAAAAAAAATATTAGTTGGGACCCACTCTTGGTGGAATGTCTCGGTAGAATAGTATTTTTCTTTAAAAAATTATAAACATATATTATTTTTCACAATTCATTAAATAATTATATTTTAAAATAAAAAATATTTTGATAAAATATTTTATAAAAATAATATCCCTTTACAAAAATATCTGTAAAATGAAATATATTATAAAATTTTGGTGGATTTTTTTGTTTTTTTTCCCCTAATCGGTATCATCTGAAAGCTGAAGCCCTCAATTATTGTGACATTGTCCAGATTAATGAGGTTGTCATCGAATAAAGGCAAAAGTCTAATCGACTTACAGGTTTTGACTCAGTGCAAGCTAATCTCCCTACTTCCTTTGAATTCTTTACTTCGTTTCTTGTTGCCATGACTTGCACGCCTTTTGTGAACAGATTCCAACAATTTTCTAACGAAAAAAAACTTGGGATCTGATCGCTCTGCAGTTCGTGTTATAGGTTTGTATATCAACCCATCTCAATCTGGTCTCGTTTTATTTTTTTTGTTATTATTTTTTTAAATTTTTACACAAAATATAACAAATAATTCAATTTTAACTCTACTATTTATAAACTATCTTAACTCATTTCAATTTATCTCTAAATTCAAACCATTCTGTCTCCAACCATAAGAGTTCAAAATCAAGCAAAACAAGATATATTAATATACTTCCATAGAACAAATTGACGCCCAAAAAAAAAATTCAAAACAAAAGATTAATAAATGAGAGATGACAGCTAAAACAATTTTATTTGGACCGGTAGGATTGAAATTAAGCAAAAGAGAGAGCGCCAACAAACACCCACTAACCAACCAAACTGAATGACAGAAGGGCGAGTGTTAATTGAAATGATAACTTTTTCTTCAACCTATCCTGCTCGATTCCAATATTTTTCATCTCCAGGGAGTATATTTAAAAATAAATAATGCTACTTATAATTTTATTTATATTTTTACTTATAAAACTTATTTTATTAATTTATTTTTATTTTAAATTCAAATTCTGAATTTTAAATTTTATAATCTTTAACATATTTAAAAATAAATTAATTTTAACATATTTAAAAGTTTATCAAGTGCTCTGCTTGGCTATGGGCTGGGAAAGCCGGGGCGCACGATTTCTACCGTTAAGATCGTGCTCTTGGATGCCAAATACAAGCAGTCACGCAATCCCAAGCTCAGAGCATCTGGGTTGGACAGCTCAAATTCAAATAAAATTAAAGAGAAAACTTTATAATCTTCAAAGAGAAAATTAAATTTCTGAAAAATGATTGATCTCACGTTTATCAACAATGAAGTGATTACTTTACATATTTGCACATCCACCATAAAAACTAATTAGTTTTAAAAGTTGGAAGAGTGATTGTCTTGTCTGTTCCATTCACCAATGCAATAGGACATACAGCCTGTCTTTGATCGTCATGTTGAAATTAACTTCCTTAATTTTTTAAATTATAACTCAAATCATACGAAAAATATTAATTTTTTACTCTTAGTTGCAGTATAGTTGTCATTATTTTTATCATTTTCCACTTAAAATAATTCCTATCCACTTGGTTTTTCTGGAAGTTAAGTCAACTATATCAACCAAGAGGCCAGAAATACGGTTTCAATTTATCCACTTCCTTCCTGAAGAAAAACATGGCTGATCTTGCCTCTAGCCTCGCCAGTAGTCTCTTGAAGAAATTAGGCTCTTTGGTTTATCAAGAGCTCTACTTGGCATGGGGTGTCCAGAGCGACCTGCATAAACTTGAGAGCACGATTTCTATCCTTAAGATCGTGCTCTTGGATGCTGAAGACAAGCAAGCAAACAACCCCATGCTGAGCATCTGGCTTGGACGGCTTAAAAATATGTTATATGTCGCAGAGGATGTGGTAGATGAACTTGAGTACGAAGCTTTAAGGAAGCAAGCGATTACGACATATGGAAGCGCTATGGCAAAGGTATGCCATTTCTTTTGTTCATTCATGGCACTTTCATCCCGTTTAAAACTGGCTCACAAAATCAAGGACATTAGAGAGAGGTTAGATGAGATTAATGCTGATAAGGTTCAGTTTAATCTCACTGAGCGGCATGAAGAGGTGCATGTCAATCCCCTGTGGAGGGAGAAGACCCATTCCTTTATTGATCCTTCAACAGTATTCGGTAGGGATGGTGACAAAGAAGAAATAAAAAAGAGTTTGATGCACCCAAATCCCACTAGAAATCTTAATATAATTGCCATAGTTGGATTAGGAGGTATGGGAAAGACCACACTTGCCAAGGTTGTTTACAATGACGAATCCGTAGTTAAACATTTTCAGTTGAGAATGTGGGTTTGTGTACCTGAGAATTTTAATGTTACAAGATTGGTGAAAGACATCCTTAAATCTGCTGGTGGTAGAGTTGATAAGAATTCAAGTAATGAAGATACATTGCAGACTAGTTTGAGAGAACTTTTAAAGGATAAAAGGTTTCTACTAGTTTTAGATGATGTCTGGAATGAAAATAGAAATAAATGGACTGAACTGAGAGATTTGCTTAATGGAGGGTCGCATGGAAGTGTCATTGTTGTAACGACACGTAGTCACAGGGTTTCTTCCGTTTTAGACCCTGTTTATACACATTCTGTAGAAGGTCTATCAAAAGAAGAAAGTTTGTCTTTGTTTGTGAAATGTGCATTCAAGGAAGGAGAAGACAAACTATATCCAAATCTCTTGCCAATTGCAGATGAAATAGTGAAAAAGTGTAAAGGGGTTCCACTGGCCCTGAAGAGTTTAGGTGGTCTACTTTATTCGAAAGTCGATGAAAGCGAGTGGGAATTGGTGAGAGGTAACGAGATTTGGGAATTGGAAGAAAATGAGGGAGGCATCTTACCTGCATTGCAATTGAGCTATAATCAAATGCCAATTCATTTGAAGCGATGCTTTGCTTATTGCGTTAATTTTCCAAAGGATTATGATTTCAGTAATATCCTTTTAATTGAACAATGGGTGGCACATGGATTAATCATCCAAATGTCTCCTAACAAAAAACAAGAGTTGGAAGATATTGGAGAATTGTACATTAAAGAGTTAATGTCGATATGTTTTTTCCATTTAGATCTTCAAGAAAATCTTTTTGGCATGTATTCCTTCAAAATGCATGATCTCGTCCATGATCTTGTACTCTCTATTGGCCATGAAGAGTGGTCGGAAATAGACTCTAACAATAAAGACATGGCCTCGACAGTCCGTCATTTGTCAATTTCATCTAGTAGCCAACAAGTTTCAAAGTTCTCAAACAAGTTAACTAATGTGAGGAGCATCATGTACCGAAACGAACCACACGTGTCCTCAGTTGAAGCATGCATCTCAAGATTCAAGTCTTTACGTCTGTTAACTATACCTTATTCAGATTTTGAGAATTTGCCAAGTTCCATTGGTACTCAAAAGCATTTGAGATATCTCGGCCTATCTCTTAATCAGTCAATCAAGAAGCTTCCTAATTCCATTTGCAAGTTACACAATTTGCAAACCTTGTTACTTGATGGATGTAGAGACCTTGAACGACTGCCCAAAGATATGAGGAACATGATCAACCTTAGGTTTCTTACGATTTCAACAAAAGATACATGCTTGTTCGTGAATGGAGTATGTTGCTTTAATTCTCTTCAGATTTTATGGGTGGTGGAGTGTCCAAGACTCGAATGCTTGCTTCCACAGATGGACAGGTGCCTCACCAACCTTCGTATGTTGGTTTTTGTGGAATGTGAAAGTTTGACCTCTTTGCCACCTATTATCAAGCACCTAAAAGCCTTAGAGTCATTGTACATTTGTGATTGTGAAGAGATAGATTTGACGGGAGGAGGAGGAGATGCACAGGACCTCAATTTGAGACTCCAAATCTTGTATATAACAAATTTACCAAAGTTGGAGATTTTACCCGAATGGCTCCTAGGATCTGCAAACACTTTAAAGCACCTACATATCGAGCAGTGTGAAAATCTGAAGGCGTTGCCAGAGTGGTTACCAACTCTGAAATCACTTCAGACATTGGAGATCATTGAATGCAATGAGCTATCATCTCTACCGGAGGGGATTCGTCATATGAAAACATTAAGAAAACTGGTGATCATTCCTGAGCTCTAACTCGATGATGAGGTAATGTGATTTTGTCTTCTTATTTCAATCGTAAATCATTTTTATAATCACATATTATATAGGTTAGGTTTTATTACTCTCCCCTTAAATTTTATATATCTATACGCATGGATTTGCAGCGAGTCGAAGCGAATGCCAGCCTGAAAGCACGTAGCTTCGATCGGTACCTATATATATGTGTGTTATTTGGATTGGTGAATAATAATGTATTTGCTTCGGTACCTATATCTATCTTTTTTCAATGTATAAAATGCTTCACTTGTACTGTTGGTTTCGTAAATGCATGTGTGGAATAATAATGTATTGGAATGAGTACTACTGCAGAGATTGATATTTTATTATTATTTCTTTAAAAAATCTCAATTTCCATTGAAATTCGAATGTACTGCTCAATTGGTTAGTAACTTTTGTCTGAAAGATTAATTGGAGGTCGATCTTCATTATATAAAAGGAAGAAGAAGAAGATCGAGGAGAATCATGATGAGTTAATTAGCAGAAGTTTTGTGATTGTGGCATCTTTACTAATTTGGAGTAAATCTATAGATTCAAAACCAAATTTACCCAATTCCATCTGCGTGCTATAAGCATTTCTATATCGAAAGAAACAAGGAAATTAAAAGCTGCAACTATATATTTCACTCCTAATGCCATAACCAAATGATTTAGTTGTTAGATCTTTCAATTCACTATTTTAATCAATCAATGACTATGTTAAAACCAATTACTGATTTCACAATTATCACTAATTATATATCCTAAAAGAATTACTATTTTTTTTTTACATGCGGTTGGAGATCAACACTTCCCGCCGCTTTATTACAATGATTTACCGGATCTGACCTTTACACAAGTGAATACGATGCTAGCGCTACTTTTCATAATTTTATTTGAATTGGTCTTAAGCCTTATTGTAAGGCCCAGTTCTGGGTTAAGTATTAATAAGGATTTAAGGTGAATTGGGTTTATATAAGAATTGGGCTTGAAGTAATGGTCTGACCCATATGTTGGGTCCAACCTTTCTAACCTTTGGATTTAAGTCCATTTGGCTGAATCATATCACAAGACCCATATCCATGGGTTGACCCAGAACGGTTTGACCATTGACCTTGACTTGCTTGACCAATTGACCCGACCTGTTTGAATGACTTGGTTGATAGGGTCACTAAATCTGACTTGATTCAGATCATAAAATATAATAATATTTTTTTTTCAAAAAAAAAAAGAATTTAAAAAATTTATCTCTTAATATCTCTATAATAGACGTTATTTAATATTTTCTTATTTATATACATAATTATTATTTTTAAATATTCAATTCCAATTCATATATATGGATGGCTTAGAGAAATTAATGTGATATGTCGCTTAAGTGACTTCTATCATGAAAATTTTCTCTTTGGCCTAAAAAATTGAAATTTAGTGAATTGCATATAGTTACATCTAAATCGATGTGAATAACAATCAGCCCAAAGGAAGATTTTTTTTTTGGTCGAGTTATAGATGATATAAGGTAGTTAATTGTAAATTGTGTAATTTTTGGGATTATCCTGTCCAAAAACTTGATTGCAATTATGCACTAGGTATCTCATAAGGGCTCATTTTTATAAAATCATAAAATTTTCTTTTAATTTTATGTTATGTTGTCTAATTGATTTTGTTGTTCAATTAAACTAAAGCTTGCATGATGATAATTATGGGTCACTACATTAAAATTGTGAGATATTTATTTATTGTGAGTTTATTTTGTTTCACTTCTAGTGAATGTATATATGATATCTTTCAATTTGAATAACATTCAAATTTTTAACGGATCTAATCTGGCAAAATAGAAAGAGCATGTTACTATTGTTCTTGAGTGTATGAATTTGGACTATGTGCTCCGGGTTATGAGCCTCCCAAACCTACTGATCAGAGTTCTACTGATTAGAAGACAACTTATGAGAAATGGGAGTGCTATTATTGCATGAGTCTTATGATAATAAATCATTCTATTCGACGTGCAATGCCTGGAAAGAAAAATGCCAAGAAGTACCTAAGTCAATTAGCAGACTAATTCGTTATAATGGAAAAGGTAGAGACATACACTTCCTAGCAAACTTGTCTCAATGCGGTATAATGGCAAAGAGAATATAAGAGAGTATATTATGAAATGTCAAATCTTGTTACTAGATTGAGAGCACTAAAGTTAGAGTTTTCTTATCAAATTCTTGTGCATCTCATTATGATTTCCCTTCATGTACATTTTTTTCCCTTTAAGATTAATTATAATACTCAAAGGGAGAAATGGACTCTTAATGAGCTCATTGCTCATTGTATGCAAGAGGATGAAAGGTTGAAACAAGAAATGTTTGGTACCCCGTCCCTCTGTAAAAGACTTAGTGGGGATCCATGGTACCATGGGTGCCAGCCATATGACAACACCCAAGATTTGAATCGGGTAATTAGGCGTTCAACATTCGCTAGGAAGTGCACGTGGAAGGAAAAGATATATGGTTTGTAGCGGAAAAGTAAAGGTTTAGTCTAAACGCTAAATATTATAGTACTATTAATTTAATAAAAGTCATAAATGTATTTCCACAATATCCACATGATACTTCATTCCTTAGATAATTATACACATGTCTAATTGCTTGATTTGTAAACCCCAAATAAGGTCGATCGAATACACTTTGTCGTCTGACTATTATTTACAAGTACAATTTCCATAGGCAGACAAGTCCTACAGAAAAGTTTCGGGGTATGGTTTTTTTGGACTAAATCGAACCGAGACCGACCGAATGTATATATATATATATATTTTAATATATAATATAATATATTATTTTATATAGTATTTGTGTAAGTTAATTATTTAATATTCATTAACCATATATAAAATGTTAAAGAGATCACTTAATTTTAGTTTTACTAATTTAATTAATTTTGTGTATTAATTTTTTTGTTAAAAAAAAAGAAAAGAGGAAAAAAAATGTTCATTGACCAAATGAACCCACTGGACCAATAACTAATGGTTTGATCCAGCAAAAATGATAGACCAAAGTTTTCGGTCCGTGACCCCTCCCAGACTGGACCAGACCAATTATATACCTAGTTTTAATTTTAAGATCTTTTACCCTGGGAAGGAAAAGAAACATTTTATAAATGTCAATAATTCTCATTTCATATTCTAAAACTACCTTTTAAACCCCTTAAATCCCACTACAACCACGAGTATTACATTTTTGCAACACACAACCTATTTAGTGTCAACATCCAAATGCTTGTGGCTATCATCCAGAAATTTGACGTGGCTGAGTCAACGTTCTAACTTATTGTCCTAGGATGTAGACATGATAACTCATATCCAACTTAGTTTTCATTTTAACAGAAGATTTTTGTATTCTTAAGTTCCGACCTGTTTTATTAGCCTACTTACGCGATGCCTCATCCCTTGACATTCGTAAACATCATGATAAGTCTCATTCAGAGAGGAGAGAGAGACTCACATGATGAGAGGAAGAGGATGAGGAGGGATAGAGAGTAGCGTGGGTTGGGCAGCTTTTGTTGTTTTTCATCTTGTTTTCTTTTCCTCCTCTTTTGTATGTTTTTTGCTGGGATACCCTTGCTTTATTCTACTTTATTATTAAAAAGAGTTGAGAGAAATACAAAATGGAATTCGAAAGAGCAAGGAGCCTCGGCCCTGCAATAGAGAGTGTGATTTCTCGAACCCTAATGGTTGTAATATGCATGGGTTCAAACAGTTCTGGGTAATTCCTCTATAATGGCTTTTTGTTATTTTTCCCCCCTTTTTCATTGTGGCTTCGCACCAAATTAGAAAAGAGAGAAGATATCTAACAAAATCAGTTATTTTTTTCGTTAGTGAGAAATGGGTCTTAACCTAATGCACAATCCCTCCCTGGAATCAGTGTAATCACACCATTACAACCATTACACACGTCATCATTAAAGTTTATCAGAGTATAATATTAAATTTGACACACAAGATTCAATTGGGTGGTAACTGGAGAGCTCACTCAACATATGAGAATGAGCATAAGCATCTTTGAGAATGGAGTAAATACAAAAAATTTTATATACCATGCTTTGCCAAAGAAAAAGGAAAAAAAAACCATTTGCATAATACTCCTATCCTTCTAAATAATTCAACTGTCGTACACAAAAAGGTCGGTATATTCAAAAATTTGCTATGGTGATAAAATTAGAATGTAGTATACTCTAACCTACAAAATTGATTTATTGTTACCATGGTATTCCTCCGCTATAAGTGAAGATTTTTTTAATAAAATTGGGAAATGGTCATTATTGGATAGGTGACCTCGACTTTTTTTTATTATTATTATTAAAAAAAAAAACCCTACAAAATTGGTAAGGTGAGAATGGAGACTCACATGAGGATTCCTTCAGCATTATTAAGGGCTCTCTTTACAACCCTAAATTTTTCTGTGATGGCTTTATTGGTTTTCACAACTTACTCCTTGATGAAAAACTCAATGCCATGTCTAAGACTTTCGAGCTCGGGGGTGACAGCTACACGGGTGAATATGTTCCATATGAGCTTTATCATGATACTCAAAAAGGGCCTCAAATAGCATTCTGAAGTGCATAATCCGTCTTGGGGTGAGCTACCTGATATCACCCAATTCTACAGACTTCAAAACTGCTAGGGAGAGGGTGAAAGAAGCAAGCATCTCTGCTGCAAATTTTGCTAGGTGCAATGACCTAGTATGCTGCATCGACTCCAGCTCTTTGAAGTGGTCCCAAAGGCAAAACTGAGAAATATATTACAGCAGGTAAAAGCAAGATTAAAAAAATTATTTTAGGAAAAAGAACATAGAAAGGGCACTACATTCCTCCAACAAATCTTACCCACTCCACCTCTACTCTACATAGTACACTCAAAGAGAGAAAAGATCAGATTTACTTCCCAATCTAGTGCTGCTCTAATAAAGGTAATACTCCATATTTGCAGAAAACTGCAAAATTTCTGCTACCGGCACCTCTTTACAACAAAAGATACCATACCATGCCAGGAAAACTATCTTCAAGGGCTGGTCTCCACACCATATATTGTGCCAAAATCCGATCTTAGACCCATCCTTCACTTCAAATCAAAGCCAACAATGAAAATCCCCCAACGTTCCTGGATGGCCCACTCAAAAAGAGCTTTGTTGTACGATGAAAACTTTGTAACCCGCCAAAAGACCTGAAGAAAGACAAGTACAAATCCTTGACCACTTGACAAGGCAGTACTAGAATTCATCCCAACTCCTCCCACATGAAATCCTACTGAAGTTTCTCAAGACGATGGACAAAACTAACTGGTATGAGAAATAGCAAATTTAGCAAATCAGAAAACATACTCTAAAGTGATCCCCGCCCACCCTTGGATAAATCAAATCTGCTCCACCTAGCCAACTTGACACTCCATTTCCCAAAAGTGTCATCCCAGATAAATTTTGCCTTCTAGGGAAACTCAAGTACTTCATTGGTAGAGAAGACCATCCCAAGATACAAGCCAATCCTTCGATATCATCCGCTACAATTGGAACTAATCTTGATTTGTACAAATTAATTCTCAACCCCAACACAACTTCAAAGCACAAAAACTGACAACGCAATGCAACAGAGATAAACTAGATAGGCATCACAAAAGATGAGACAAAACAAGCGCTTCATTAGTCATGGATCCCACTGAGAAGCCCGATGACCCAACTTATTATAATTGTGAAACTTAATGCCCCAAGCCGAAGCCTGTGGTTTACTAGCCCATGGATTACATTACTCATTAAGGACTTTCTTTTTAAACAATGTGAGCTGGGTATTTCTTTCTTGATTAATTTGAGTAAGCAGGCCTGCATTTAGATTTAGCTCGTTAAGCTTCAAACCCATATCCATCTTGTCTAAAGCACACTGCACCTTTTTCATTTAAAAGAGCCAGTTGTCTTCTCACTGAAACCAAGGTGTTCACAATATTGCCCTTTGCACTTTCCGGCACCATGTCCTCCTCAGGCATATCGCAGGGATCTCTACAATAGCCTTTGTAGCTGGTAATTAGAAATATTCCTATTTTGTTGCTTGCATGCTATACCAACAAAGTTTTCGAGTTGCCCAGATTGCACTTGTTAGAGATAGCAACAGTCAGCAGCCTTTAGCCGCCTTCACATACAACACTCTTCCCATCTTAACATTCCCATTCTTAGGAGCTTTCACCAATATTTCCCCTGCTCTACCAGTCTTCACTACAAACCTGCATACATGCATTTTGTAGTTTCTGTGGCCAATAAACTTCTGGAAGAGATTTTCAACCATTCAAAGCTCCATGATAAAAAGACTTCAATGCCTTCCAAGCTGGAATGATCAACATACCATTCTGGCTTCTTCCCCCATACTCTTCAAGGCCAGAAATCGACTGGAGGTATTGGAACATCGTAGCACAAGCAGTGTTTCCCACCCAAAGAGATTTCGCAACCCCCCTTCTTCCCTCTACCTAAGACAGTCTCCACCAAGGAAATTTAGTATGCAACACTCATCCTTCCTAGTGACATTGAACGGCATCCACCACTACTTTGACAAACGACCGTTATCCCATCCTCTATCCCAAATGCAAGAAGCTTTGCCTCAACAAAGACTGATAAAAAAACCAATACTGTATGCAATCCACCAACGAAACTTACATACATAAGATGAATTTTGGATAGCCCAATTTGAAGTACTAGTGTCAAGAAACTGACAGTTAGAAAAGACAGATGAAGAGACTATCTCCTATGAGAATCACCTGAGATTTCCGTGTGTGTGTGTGAGAGAGAAAGAGACATGCATAAAATGACACTTTGAAGAATGGGTTTTTAACAACTTAGAGCACTGGCAGTGGCTTCTTTATCTTCATCTTTATTTTTAAATTTGAAGAATATATCTATAAAATCGTCTACATTGGTGTATCTATCTTCATTTTTATCCATAACTATAAACAGTGCTTCTTTAAATTTGAAGAAGCACTATTTTAGTCTTCAAACATTAAAAATAATATTTTCTCTCTCTATCTGAACGACTCATCTCTCTCGCGCGAAAAGTCACCCTCCATCCTCTCTCTCGCTCTCTCGCTCTCTTCTCTTCGACAAACCCATTCCCCTCTACGATTGGTATGATTCCTTCTTCTCTCTTGCTCTCTCTGCTCTCTTCTCTTCGACAAGCCAGATTTACCGAAGAATAGTCTCTCTCTTGCTCTCTTTGCTCTCTTCTCTTCGACAAACCCATTTCTGCTGCACTGTCTTCCCCCTTCCTCTCTCTTCTCTCTGCTTTGCTACACCATTGCCCAAAGCTCAGCTCAAGTGCACCACGGGACTATTCCTTCATCAACGACGACCTCTTATCTCGCCCAATACCCGATTTCGTGCGGCTGTTTGGAAACCCTAGAAAAGGTAATTTCGTGCAAGCCACTTGTTTTGATTTCACAAATTGTTTTGTGTGATTTCCCCTCATATGGAATGTGTGATTTCCCCTGATTAGAATTTTTTTTAGGATTTTTTGTGTGATTTTTCCTTATATTGAACCGAGATTGGTATGATTGGTATGATTTGCTTATGTTCTCTACCGTTTTATTGCCAAAATGAAGAAAACTACTCTGTATAATACCAGGTTGAGTTCAAACATGACAGATTCTAACACGGCACTTGTGCCATTCTCCAATCATTGAAATTGAAAGTAGAATATATCTTCTGAAATGCAATATTAATAGAAAGGTATCAATTGATATTGCATGAACATATATTCTACCAAAGAATATCTCATGAACAGGACAAAAATCTCAAGTTGTCATGCAGAAGTGAGTCAGTTTGGTAATCTGTCTTTTTTATCTTAGGTCTCTTTTTTAATCTCAGTTTGGTAATCTCAAGCTCGTGAATAGTTAGGTCTCTTTTTTATCTTGTATCTACCCAAAGATTAAGTTTGCTCATAAAAATCTGTCTCCTTTTCAATAGAATACATATCCACATTAAAAAGGAAGATAAGAGGAGCATCAATTATGATACTGGGTTTATTTTCAAAATCTCAAAAATTGAAATGCATTATTTTGGTTGTAGACATGTGGTTTTGCTTGTAGACTTGTGGGTTTGAAATACATATTCACTTGTAGACTTGTGGTTTTGCTTAAAAGATTGATTTTGCTTAAAACAGTGCTTATGGTCTCTGCCCTTTTTCTTGATTTGGATTGTATATTTATCAAACCATTAAGTCAACAGGTATGTATGCCTTTAGACATATTTGTTTTTCCCATGTGCACTGCATACATATATAGTTTTTTCTATGTATTTTGTTTTTTCCATGTTGCATACATACTTCGTCTATTGAGGTAGTTTTAGTAACATTTTATCCTTCAATATTTTGTTGAAGGATGAACTGTTTAATTGATGAGGATCCCTTCTTCACCACACTGTTGGAAAGTGGTGAAGGTCATATTAACAACCCCCCTATGGGCAGTGCAAGTGTTGATGTCCAAGCGACACAACCCCAACAGGAAAAAAGGAAATAAAAATCACAGCGGGGTGTATCATTTACCATAGAGGAAGATATTCTCCTCGTTTCAACTTGGCTTAACATTAGTATAGACTCCATACGGGAGACTGATCAATCATCTACACAAATGTGGAGTAGAATTTATGACTACTACCACACATTTAAAAAACCTAATTGTCAAGACCGGTCTATACCCTCCTTGACCAATCGGTGGTCAATCATTCAAAAATGCGTCAATAAATTCAGTGGTAGCTTGGCCCAAGTTGAAGGAATGTATCCAAGCAGTGCAACCAAGCAAGACAAGGTATAATGTTTTTTCTTATGTTTTGTGGTTCTAATTATTACGTATTTGCAATGTTTTTAGTTGTATCTTGTTCCACTATTTTGTAGATTGATAAGGCAAAAATCTTGTACAAAGAGAACCAAAAACTTAACTTTAACATGGATCATTGTTGGAATTTATTGAGGCACCAACCGAAATGGCAAACACACATGGACCTCATAAAAAGAAAAAAAAAATGGGACAAGTTCAGGTATTACTCCAAACTCAATACCTTTAGGGGAAGACATGGAAAATGTGTCCATCGATTGTGAGAGACCTATGGGCAAGAAGGTTGAAAAAGCAAGAGAAAAAGAAAGAAAGTGTAACGAAAGACAAAATATAGTAATTAATGAGGCCTTAAACCAAATGAAAGATGATAGGAGGACTTCTATGATGGAGAGAAGAGAATCGCAATTGAAATATGAGAATGAAAGATCTGAGTTACTACTTCTTAAGAAGAGAAAACTTGAGTTGGAAATTAAGACTGAAAGAGAGAGATCTGACTTGGTAGCTCTTAAAAAGAGAAAAGCTAATATGGAAATTATGAACTTGGATATTGATTCCATGAATGGTTTGCAGCAAGAAAAGAACCAACTTAAAAAGAGAAATAAGGAAACCTTAGTCGATGTTCCTCCAAAGTCCTCTAAGAAAAGAACCAACTTAGTGTCTAGTTTGCTGTACCCCACATATCAACACTAAAAGGAAGGCCAATAACATCACTGTTTTAAAATGCAAGGTTTTCTTGTGATTTAGAAATAACAATTCCAGCTACATCATTTACTTCGATGATGTATGCAATAAATCAGAGTAATGTAGAAGTCCTAATGGAAGAGAATGGTATTGACATCTATCTACTCGTTATTCAGCTAAAATTAACAAATTAACTGAAATTCAAACAAATAATATCCAAATATCCACTAAGCCACTCTCCATGTGTGTGTGATAAAAGTTGAAGCCAGATTCAGATGCAATAAAACCAAATTGATTCATAAAACTTGCCCTGCCCTGTCTTAAAAAGCCCCTCCTGTACTGCCATGTAAATTCAAGCTGACGATTTAATTATCTACTACCAATAAAAAATTTCATTTCTGCATCCTCTTCGACAATAATACTCAATCCTTCATCCAAGGCATAAGAAATATACAAGGACTATCACCAACATTTCTCCATAGATATCTATGTGGTGTGTAAATGTGGTTGACCATAGGCATGAGCTTCCAGTAACATAATCAGAGTGTTCAACAAGGTAATAGATCCACCTACTTCAGTCCTAGGAAGCATTTTCCGACCTCGGTTGCAATGTAAGTATTCATTGTCTTTTTCAATTGCATTGCACATAATAACCCTTGAGTCTATAAGATGATTGTCACTTAAAGCAAGGACCAAAAATCACTTAGACATGCTCTAACCACAACCAAAAATTCTGCAGTATCTCATCATCTCTACAAGTAGCCAGAAGCTATTTGGCCAGCAATCTCCAATTCACACCTAGTTCAAACTCAAATTCCAGGGTTGATGCCACAACCAGGCAAAGTCTCCCAAGAAATATTACTCAAATAAAATCACCGAATAAAAACAATGGTAGTCTTTAGAAGCTAGCAAAATTTATAACAAACTGCGATTTAACAACGAAACAAAAATAAGAAAAAACAAAAGGTGAAATGAATGGCCCATGATATTTTCACAAGATTATGTAATTGTCAAAATCAGCTGATATAATATTTCTCAATTAATTATCAGAAAGAAAGCATACCTAAGGTATGGAACATGTGAATTTACATGACAAACCATGTGTCTGAATTTAAAAAACAAAATTTCTGGCCATGCTTTACCAAAAATCTCATTCTAAAGTCACCAAAATAAAAAAATAAATAAAAAAAGGAGAGAGAACACCTGTAAAGTGAACTTGTGGTGTTTGTCATGCTCACACAACTTGGAAGCGAGAACAGTGTAATACTCATTAAATACTTTCTCCTGTAAACAGCATTCTACAAGAACACGCATGATCTCTCTGTCCTGTGAATATATGTGAAAATTAATAATCAGAAAATTAAATACAGTTGTCAAAATAAGGAGAAAACCACAAGGCACCCACCTGCTTTCCATGTAAATCCAACCTTAGAAGCTTCTCAAATGTATCAATGTAGTCCAACCCACTCATTACTATACAAAAGATCGCCCTTCTGGCATCTGTGTTCATCCTCTGTGCAGCAGCAAGCTGCAGCATTTTTTGGGCTTCAAGAATCTCTTTGTCTATATTGCTGGCAACTTCTTTAACATTGTCCACTGTGGAAGCCATGTCACCAGACAACCACCATTGGCCCTTCTTCTCAGGATCAACAAGCTTGCTCCATTTGAGCCTTCTAATTAAAACATCTTCTACCCCTAACTGAAAATAAAGAGTAACCAAGGACTCAATGTCATACAAAAAGATAATGAAAAATTGAATTGTCTTCCTAAATAAAATCTGACACTTATTATTTCGAAAAGCAAAATGTTAAAATAAATTTAGATTATCTTGAGTTTCCATGAGCTATCCCTATTCCTAGTCATACTTTCACGCCTAGAGTAATGATACACTTCTTTTTGGTACTGGCCATCCGGGAACAAGGCCCCAACTAATCTCAGGGGTGCACAGACTCTTGATGAGGAGTTTACTGCAAGTGCACCCCGGGCAATTAGAATTCTATTCGATGGCCCCTAGAAATTGTTTGAACCCAAGGGTTCAAACCTTAGACTTGGAGGAAGCATACCACCACGACCAAGGTTCGTACCACTTGAGCTAACCCCTAAGGGTTGAGTAATGATACACTAACAACCCATTTACAACTAATTTTTACAACTTTGATTTTTTTTTTTATTGGCACCGGGTGTCGTTATTGGCACCGGGAGAGAAGTTCTTTTTTTTTTTTGTCAGGAAGAGGTAAACTTCGAGATGAGACCATATAACTCACAATTTTACATTGGCGTGCCAAAAAGAAGTTTCGAGAGAGCGACCTCATGGATTTTAAGGAGAGACAATAATCATGGGGAAGGAGCAAAAACATTTTTATGTACCAAGTAAAACATGCCAGCTATGACTAATGTAATGACAAAGTGGTCAATGTTAAATATTAATCAGAAGCAAAAAAAAAAAAAAGAAGCAAAGTACAAGAAACAAAAAAAAGAAAGAATTATAAATTAAAACTCCTAGCTAAATTGAGACAAAATGACACCATTAGCGCAAAGAAATTTTATGATAATATGTGTATTTAAGTAGAGGAAAAACAAAAGATTTGAAAATACCCAACGCATACAAACTCCCATCTTACCATATAGCATTCCATGAATCAAAAGGAGAACCCACCGCAATTTGTTTGGTAGATCCCAACACATTTTTTTTTCCCCCAAATTATGTACACAATGAAGTTCATAATCATTTATAAGGTTTTGGTACCAAGCTATTATAGTCAATGTATGAACCAAAACATGTTCACTGTTGTCTTGAAACTAGAATGTATATTACTTGGGTGCTTCTCTTAAAAACAATCTATCTTAAAATGAGTAATAAATAGGATTCACCCCTTATTGTGCTTTTTTACTGCAACTTGCTATTACTAGGAATAATATTTATCATTTCAAGAAAATTAACAGGTACTATTTGGACTCTTTACTGCAACATGTTTACAGTATGTACATCACATCTGTGCATGTATTCATCATAGGATTAACTCTGCCTTCAAATTGAAGCATGTATCTTCACATGTACTGATTTTTTTTTTCACCTCTTGCCGTGATAATTTTACAGAGTAAGAGTCCAAGTTAACATAAGTTATTTACCTTGAGCAAACTCCAAATATGTACAAATAGGATAGCAGAAGAGAGAGATTTCGCAAAGAAAGAGTGTCTTCTTTGTGGTATTCATCCTGGGTAAAAAAACATAATTTTTCACAGTATATTTTTCTAATTTTTTTTATAAGTAGTCAAAGAATTTTGTAGGGAACAACTAGCAATAATGACAGTTTGATCACCTCAAAACATAGAGCAAGAGAAGCCATAAGTTTTGCACTGAAGTCAATTCCAACCAAACATGCCATCCGTGCAACAAAAGAGCCAAAAACAACAGCATACCTACACAAAGAGCAGAGGGAGTTATTAGGGGGGGAAAAAAAAAAGAAGGGGGAAAATAATAATATAGGGTCCAGTTTATATATAGAAATAAAATAACTCCATCTTGTGACATTCAACAAGTTTTCTGGATTGACATAATCCACAAACCCCAAAAAAGAAAAAAAGAAAAAAACTTTTTATAAGAAAATAATCATTATCCATCAAAACTCCTTTGTATATGGAATTTTGGTCGTTGGATCAATAAAGATGACAAAGTATATAAATGGAATAATGAGTCAACATTAATTAATTAAAATTTCCGAAATAAAATTTAGAAGCAAAGCCATCTATAGAGTAAGGAACAGAAAAGTTTTGATTTTTCTTTTCAACATTACTGCCAAATCTATCGAAAAGAATTGAACTCTCGAAGTTCTGTTTGCAAAAGATAGAAGATGTGTTTGTGGACTCTTTCATAGATACAAAAGATCTATAACAAAACAATTAACAGTAAATAAACGGATAAATTGTACAAAAAATATATTCGAGGATTTCTTTAGATAGATAACATATTCACTCCATATAAAACGCAGTTTCCAAAATTAAATTGTTCATTTTCCTCTTTCTAACATACGTTCCTTCTTTATGACGTAAGCAAATCTTGAGGGCAAAAATTATGTGATTTATCTGCCTCTTTTATCCAGCGACTGCGAGACTCGTCATGCGTGCCGAACCACGATGACGTGGTTCAAAAGATGTCATGCAACTTCTAGAGCACGTCCAGTGTTTTAAATGTGCTGAAAATATTATAAAGAGTATTTCCAGTGTTGTTGAACTAAACTTGATTTTAAATACGACAATTCTAATATTCTTGAAGAGTTCTAAAAATATTATAATTGTTAGAAATTATTTTAATATCATTATTAAAATGATTTCAACTATTTAAGATATTATGTGGTTTAGATTATGTTGAAAGCTTTTATTAATTAGATGATTTTATTCTCTTTAATATGTTAAGTGAGACTTCATCATTTTATTAATAATAAAGGAATATTATTTTATAAACTAAATTTAGTTTAAAATAATATTCTACCTTAATTCCTCTAAAAGTTTTTAATTAAGTTAATATTTTACATATTTTCAAATCAGTATTTGAGATCTATCGTTAGATCGTTACTTGGATCCCAAACGAAGGGACTGGGTTAAATACACAGACCCCTCCCTTTCTCCCTCACTTTTCTCCATCTCTCTCTCTCTCCTCCCTCTCCCTCAAGCGTACGCAGTACGCTGCATCTCTCTTGCCCGATGCTCCATCCCACAGCCCGGCGCCACCGTGCGTCGGCAGCTCTCACCTCCACCACCGCCGGCATCCCCCATCGTCGTTGTCCGGCGCGGCAGCTTCCCCTTCCCCCACGCGAGCAACTCTCTCCTCTCGGTTTCCTCACTTCGCATAGCCTAACGCCGCCTTTGCAGCCCCGCCGCTGGCCACCAGCGCACCTCTAGCCATCATCGGCGACAGCCCCATCGAACCCAACCCTTCACGGCAGCTCTCTCCCTCTCTTTCCGAAACGGGTTATCACACGGGTTCCTTACCTGTTCACCATCATGTGCCGCAGTACACGGCCACCCACGGTCTCCAAGCACTGTCGCGATCTGCCCCTTCCTCCTCCACATGACCGGAGGCCCATAGCCTCCCCTTGATCCACCACATGAGGCTCCTCCTCAGCATGGGTTTTACACCCTCCACGGCCGTGCACCGCCACCCACGGCATGTAACCGCCACCTTCAGCCTCCTCAAGCCACCACCAAGCCATCCTGACCACCCTTGGCCCCGATCTGCCATCCATGCACGCACACTCTCCCTCACTCTCTCAAGGGCTTTTCTCCCTTCTTACACAGCCATTCCCTCCCTCCTCCACTGTGGCGCCACCCCAGTGCCATCATGAGCTCCACCGCACCTCCCTTAGCCGAACCTTAGGTCCAAACCACCACTTTGAGTGGTGGTTAGTCACTGCATGTGATGGATAGCCACTGCGCGTGGCTAATCACCACTGTACACGGCTAGATCCGCCGTGTTATGCTCCTTTCACCACTCCAAGACTACCACGAGCACTTCCAAGACCACACCTAGCTATCCAAATGCCTAAACGGTTCCCGTATGCGGTTTAGCCACCACGTACGACCCTTCCGACGTCTTCAACCGTGACGGTCAACGAGCAATGCACGGGTTATCCCGTCGATGGTATAACTCTCTATCCCTTGTTATTATGTTAGATATTGATTAGTTGACTAGGTTGTGGACTGTGCTGTTGGTATTGTGGAGTTGTGGTATTGTGATGTGGTGTTGTGTAATGAAGTGTTGGGCATATCTGTGCAGTGTGGAGAGGTGATATGCTGTGTAGCAAAGTGTTGGGCTTGTATGTGTAATGTGTTGTGAAGTGTTGTGGACTATGCTACATAATGTGGTTATGGAGCCTGTACTGTATGGGTGATGTGGTGTATGTGGAATGGGAAGAGTACACGCTGAGTGTACTCTGTGTGGCATGATGTGTATGAAGGGAGTACATGTGGACTGTACTCCGTATGGCAGAATGATGCACCATATGGCGGGTACGCCGTAATTATCTTCAGAGGTGGGGTGTGTTGGGCAGTTCAAGCACATCGGTCATATTTATCTTCTTTGATTCCTAGTGAGTGCCAAAAAATTTTTGGCCTCCCATATATTTCTTATTCTATGCTTTGCTTGCTCGTGGATGAGATTTTTCGATCCATGGCAGATGAATAGAATTCTCCCATGGCTACCCAGAAATCCGCCGTGAGCCTTTGTTTCAACACATGGAGAACAGAGTACGACCAACTCCCATATATGCCGTACGTGTTTTCTTCCATCGCCACGCCGGTGGAAGCTAGCTTCAAACCGGATGCTTCACCTCCAAAAGCCCAATCCACCACCACCGAAAGTAACCCCACTATCGAGTTGTCCACACCGCAATCTCCCTCGAAGCTGCACCCCCACGAACTCCCCACAACCCACGTCCACAGCCCTATGTTTAGTTAGCAGCACTGTAACCTCGATGCACCACCACCTTAACCCATTTTTCCTCCACCGTGAACCACCGTCATCCAGTCACCTGCTCAAAGAAAACCAAATATCTATGTTTTTAAACATGAAAACAGAGCATGTTTTGTGCCCAACCAGTTTTCGTCGGAAGTTGCGCTAGCAACTTCCCACCAGGGCAGCATGGCCTAGCCATGACACATGGTCCCAAGACTTTTCACCACGTCGTCCAGTTATTTCCGTTACTCCTTTGTGTCGCTTGACGATATGCTTCCTCTCGGTCCCTTTTCGATTAAACTCTCTCTCTAAACTCCACCACATGCCACGAAGGATGCCGTCGTGAGTTCACAGGTATGTTTATTTTTCTTCGTCTTCAATTCATCTTCTTCTTGTTTCTACTACTTTCTCTTCTGTCGAGCGGCTGCACCATTTCTTCTCGTATCTAGCTTTGCGAGCGTCCAGAGGTGTACACAGGTAAGCCCTAATTTACTGAGATCTATTGTTATTCTGTCACTCCAAATATGCATTCTGGAAGAGGATGCTTTGATTTGCGTTCAATCAAAACAATTTCTTCTACTAATGGATTCGTGTGGTTGTATGTTGGATGCTATATTTTTGTTTTTCTCTTGGAGAGAGTTTCGTTTTCGTTATCTTGTAAACCTAGAAACATATGAATATTTAATTGAGACTTTCTCATATTGTGCATTGCTCTTTGTCTATTAGTTATATATATTTTTAGGAAGAAAGCGATGATTCAGGTCTCATAATTCATATTGCGTGAGTTTTTTTTTTTTTTGGCTAAATTCATATTGCGTGAGTTAGAGTTATATTTGAAGATGATATCTTTTGCAAAATATTGAATATTTGTAAGTGCTGATAATACAATCTCTAAAATGTTGGGACTATAATTTATCAGCATTTGTAGAAGTTGGTAAAATAACGCTCAATTATTGGAATTTGTAAGCGTTGATAATATAGTCTCCAAATGCTGGGACCAAAGAAATTTATTGGCACATGTAGACTTCAATAAAATAAAATTACATCTATTCATGGTTATCGAAAAAATAAATAACTAACTAACAACTTCGTTTTCGGCATTTTGAAGCGTCGATAAAACAGTCTAGAGCGTCAGGAGTATAAAAATTTAGTGACACTTGTAGACGTTGGTAAAATAAACTACCTCGATTGGTGGGTGCCTATTTTTGTGCTGATAAAAAAACTACCCAATTACTGGAATTTGTAAGCGCCGATAATAGTCTTCAAAATGCCAATACCAATATAATTTACCGGCGCTTATAGACGTCAGTAAAATAAAGAATGATGATTGGCATTCGTAAGCGTCGGTAACACTAGCTACAAAATGCAAGTATCAAAATAATTTACCGGCATTTGTAGGCATCACTAAAATAAAAAATAATTACCGACATTTGTAAGCGCTGGCAACACAGTCCTCAAAACGTCGGGTGCAACATATATTAACGGTAGTTGTAGACGCCGGTGAAAAAAAAGTGTTGTGGAGGAACTGGTCGATTGCCGGCATTTGAAAACAAAACACTGGTAACCAAAAATGGGATGGTGGCATAAATGCCGGAAAATAATATTCCCGACCCTTAAGTGTCGGCACTTGAGTTGTGTAGGTAAACAAACGCAGGTAAAACCATTACCGGCATTTATTGTCATATTGCCGGCGTTTATGGGACACCGGCAAACTACCATTTTTTTTGTAGTGCATTGGTAATCATATAAAATATTTCTTAGTAATATCAATAACAAGTTGATCAAAACATTAATTACCGGTAGCCAATAGTTAATAGCCAATAGCCAATATTTCTCAAATTCTTGGTCACTGAAATAATGAAACAGCAAGTTTTTTATCCGTTCAGAATATTTTCTTCCGAAATCCCCTTTCAGAGAGACATGACGACAACGCCAAAGCTCCAGTGTTTAAAGGTGAGAACAACCATCAGATATGGTCTGCAAACCATCATCAGTCAGCTTATTCCCAACTTGAAAGTCCATTTTATTTCAATTTTGATTAATGAAATTCTGATGGGGGATTGTTTTATTGGCTGTCATCTATAAATAAAATTAATTGATACAGTTTTTACTACTTTTCTAATGAACATCTTAAACATTCCAGGAAATTATAATGTTTGTTAATTTGAGTGCATGGTTCTCCTGATCTCCCCATCTCTCGTCTGAGTATATATTAATAAATCAGACATAAAGTAGGACTTCTGGTACATTAGTCTGCTTTACAGTGCTTTAATTTCAGTTTTCTTTCTTTCAACTTTGAAGGAAATAAAGATGCATAACATTGATCCCTTCTTTTAAGTTGGTAAATTAAGGAAGTTGTAGAAACTTCCTTGTTATTTGTTTGAACTTGTAGTATCCCATCTCCATGCTTTTTACATGTTAATTTTGTAGTACCCCTTCCCCATAGGAGTAGGAATGTTGCTCCGTTACTACTTTACGTCAGGTATTAAGAAATGCCATAATTCTTATAAAACATCAAACTTAATGTATCATATGTGACAATAAAAATTAATACAATGTCCTTTATATAGTCACAACAGAAGGTAGAAAATCCTAAATACTATATGTTGGATTCTTATCAAAGCACGATTAAATCAAGGTCTCTAAAACTAGTATTTGCTTAATAACTAGTTCTGGCCTCATGACCACAACAGAAATGAGTTTTTTTAACGGTTTGGAAATTGTGGTGGTCCCGAAATCGTCAGCAAAAAGTATTTTCTGTGATGGTTTATGGAAACCATCACTAAAGGTAGGCAATAAATGGTATTACGTTCGAACATATACAAATTCACGTTTGAACAGGTTCTCGACATTCGAATATTGAGGCAAAGCATGTGTGAACGTGTAAATATTAGGCACCAATGTTTGAACGTTAATTGATTTGATATTGAAGATATATATTTTAATTTAAAATATTTGAGAATTGAAGTGCAGTGATTTAATATTAAATTTGAATATTTAAAATTAAAAAAGTTTGAGAATTGAAATACAAAAAATCTACTAGATATATTAAATAATATTGTTCATTACATATATTAAAAACAAAATACAAAATATGCTAAAAGTTTGTAAACAACACTCAGAACGTGTTGTTTACAAATGACCTCAACTCCTCAGTCAATGACAAGACCTTGTCGTTTAGGATATTTACACCATGGACAATCTTGACGATAATGTGCTCTAGATGCACAATCTGTCGATCCATGTGCATACTAATATTTGTGATCATCACATCAAACTAAGCAAGCCGCACATCCTCTGCAGATGTATTTGTCGGCTGCTGACTAGTACTCCCACTATGAGGAGCAACACCGGGCCCAGATTGGATCAGAGGAAAAAGATCAAGGATAGGCCGAGGCTGACGTCAAGCATGCCCCCTTCCTTGTCCAATGCTCCAATGATATTTGGTCATGTCAAGGGGGCTAATGTACTCAGTCAACCACTCCTCCACCTAGGGTGACATTCTTTGGGTCAATAATAACCGGGTAATGATGACTACATATGGAAGGTTGTCTAGGGAGATGATGCTAGCCTCGTAACGGAAACTCTAAAAAAAGTATAGTGACAAGTCGATGGGCTCTCCATGTGTCACTCATATCAGGAACTGTGTGCTAGTACGACTGAATGTGGCCTTATGTGCCACAGGATTCAGATTTGTTGCAACTATAGGATGCAACATGCGGAAAAAAGGCAACAGCTGTATTTGGGTGAACAAGTTCTTCTTCTTGAGCTGCTTGCGGTCTCTCCCAATGAGGATGTACAAATCCTCATTGCGGCCATCATCCTCAGCCTAATCAGTACCCTCAGCCTTCGACCGGTCTACATCTCTGGTCATAGACTCGTCTGGGCTAGTAGATGATGCAGATGTGCCTACATCTACTACATCCCCAGGCTGAGCATCTGCTATAGTTGACGTCTTAGCTACGTGACGGATCTCAAGTAGCTTAGTGATGACATATGCCAAAAGCTCGAACTGATCACCACGTACAGTCACGGTGTGAGTGGATGCATTCTGAGGTATGGAGCACATCTCCATATCAAACTCTCGAACCATTGAGGAGTATATTCTCCCCCTTAATATACAGATACTGCTCCATCCTCTAGTAGTAAAGACGTCTCCGAGGCTCTTCAGCTGCCGTCTGAACTTGTTGAACTCGTTGATCAAGACTTCTCGTTCGGCCATAACGGTTTAACACCCAATCCGAGAAGTGTCTTGGCCTGTTCTTTCCTTCCCTCATTTCCTAGTTGTCAAAGGATGAGGCATATCCTAAAAAAATATTAGTACTATACGTGCATATAGTGTACTGTTCTAAACTATTTAGATTAAATGTTAGAATGTAACACAATATACGTTCGAACGTAGTCTTTGTACGTTTGAACGAGTTAGTCTTTTGTTTCGAATGTTACTTTCCAAGAGGCTAAATATTCGAACGTACAACGAGTTACATTTGAACGTGATGCTAGCAAACACGACACGCTCAAACGTGATGCTAGCAAACACAACACCTCATAAAGGTCTTACATTCGAATGCACCAAATAAATATGTTCAAACATGATCATGCACTTGAATGTATTTATTAAGTTGTTCGAACATAAACCTAGTCTAAGTTTGAACGTATTTGACATGCAATAAGCTGAAATGTCTTACATTAAAACGTACTCTAACTAGTTCGAATGTAAAACAAGCATTCAAATGTACGTTTGTAATGTCCAAACGTACGTGAGAAACGTTCAAGCGTGTTTGACGATCAAGAATCTGAAAGGTCTTACTAAAAAAAAAGGCAAACTAAAAAAATTCCCAACAAGCCCATTACTAGAGTGGGTTTGGATTCACAAAACTATTTCATCTCATTTCGTCATTACAAATTTTTCAAAATTTTATATAAAAATATAATAAACAATTCAAAATTTTCAAATCTCAAAATAAAAATAATATTAAAAATAACATTTTATTTAACTTTCAACAAAACATCTCATTATATCAAAACCCACCCTAAATTTTGCATAAACACAATTAAATTCACGCATAAAAAAACCAAAATTTTATCATTAAACTTAACAACTGATTGAAACAAAACACCGAGAGAGAGAGAGAGAGAGAGAGAGAGAGAGAGAGCTCACAGCACATGAGCGTGCTGTATATCAGCCTCGAGTACCTTGAGGAACTCCTGATAAGAAGGTCCAGAAGTAGGCTGCTGAAAATAATCTCACATTCCTCTTACTCTTTCTCTCACTTGGGGATTTCCAAAACGTACCGCTCGGTTATTATTATTATTTTTTTTACCAAACGATGATAGAAATGATTTTAAGTATATTGGTTTATTTTTTAAAAATATTTAAATACATTAAAAATGTGAATAAAAAAAAATTACTTTTCCAACTAGCGGTAACACCGAGCGGTGCACCGCTCCAAACCTTAAGATGAACCAATTTTAAAGATCAGATAAAAGTGACACAAAAATTAAAAAATAAAATAACTCATGTATATACCTTAGACCAATATAATTTTTATTTTTATAATGCTTAATTTGCTAGCAAATTTAGACATTGTCAAGGATGTTTTGTGAGTACTGTTATATGAAATTGGAGATGGGATATCAAAACTTGGAATCTCAATGAACATGTTATTGAAGAGATTATCACTTTATCATTGATACCAGATTTTGATTGACTATAACAAATTTGTTTAATTTGATTTCACCCATCAGCAAATTTAAAATTGAACCGATTGATCCAAGAGATTTCACAATTTTAAATGTACAAGATTTTACGATCATTACTTGTAGATCAAGGACACCAACCACTACCTTATAACCAATTTACAATTCTTTTTTGAGGAAAAAACCCAATATAATTTGTTATTCTCTGATTTGAACTTTGAGTAGTAAGCAGATGAATAGGCTTGGTGAATTGGGGCTTTTATTGCTCAATTCAAATATCTAATGTGAGATTCAATTTCTTAATTAGCCCAATCCAACATAGCCCCACTTTGAAAGTATGAGCCTTATAGTCGAACCCATTTCGAGTTAAGACCCCTCCTAGCCCTTCCAAATTTTCTACCTTATCAGCATGATGTCATCCATTTTTTCACGAATTCATCCTTATTATGCTGATCGCAAATTGTCTCTTGATATGTGAATTTGCCCATCCCGCATTGTGGACTACCATTTCTCCTCTAAGATGGCATCGATGATTCTATATTTCATCTGAACTTCATAAAATGTATGCTTGGAAATTTATGCAACAAACCCTCAATCCTCAATCCAAGAGAATAAAAAAGGAATGAGAAACGAGAAATTTCCATTGCCTGAAAGTTTCTCGGAGGCTGTGAGAAAGTATCAAGAAATTATATGATAATGCATTTCACTCAAAATATCGATTGCATTTGGATAATGAAATATTTTCAAATATTTATAAATAATAGTAAAAAAATAATAATAAAATAATTATATAATGGTAAATAATAATTAAAAATAAGTAAAAAATTATAATGAAATAATGAATAGTAGTAAGATATTCTCAATATCCAAATTAGAAATCAACCGTGTAGTGCACTCAATCTCATGTGAAATGGGAGAGTATGATAACATTGGTTACTCTGCATCTAGTGGGTTGATGGCATGGCATAGATTTAATTTATATCAATGAGCGTATGTTGATAAATGAAGATACAATATATATCTGAATTCATGTGCATGCTATGATGGAAGTGTTTTCTGGACATTCTCTCTTCCCCCCTTCAAAAATTAAGTGAGAGGAAAATGATTTTTTTACATTTTTTCCATATGGTCACGAAAAATTATTTAAATTGCTTGGCTCCAAGATTGAAAATTATCTGCGTCCTACTCTGTGTAAGGATGATTTCCATTGTCACTCTTGGATTTAGATTAATTTTAACTGGTATGAGATGCTTAGTATTTACCTCTTACTTATATATAACAAAAAAGATGCTTAGTATTTCCATGGACAATTTGATATGTGTAATAACTGAGGCATTCATGTGAAATTGGAAAACTTTGAGCAGTTGTGTATATGGGTTCCCAGGACTAAGGTAGGGAATTTCAATAAATTTGTAGGTATATTGTCTTTCACTGGGCATGGTCAATTTTTTTTTTTTTTTGTTCTTTCTGAGAATCAAATATTGCTTCATTCAATAGTAAGAAGCAGATACAATGATAGTCATATCTTTCCAAACGCTGAGTTTTTTCAATAAATTTGGGTCGGGACCTCTTCCAGAGTGGTTACCGACTATTTTAAAAAAATAAAAAAAAAAAGAAAAAGAAAAAGCAAATCACTTAGGGCTCTAGCTAAACTTTTGTTATTGGCTTGATCGAATAGCTTCAACAACAATAAGAGAATCTCCATCAAGTATTTAGTGAGAGATTCCCATATGGTGAATGATCTGTAAAGCCCTTAAGGCCGCAAGCATCTCAATATCCTTCACCAAATAAATACCTTCTTCCTTCTTTGACACGAAAATACAAAAGGATATAATATTTGACATTTTTCAATTTTAAAAAATAACAATAAAAGTAGCATGATTTAGGGGGCTAGGAATAAGTCATTTGCATTCAAAATCTACCTAAACTCATCTTATCAATACAACCTTATCAAATTCTTATACAAAATATAATAAATAATTCAACTTTATCAAATTTCATAATAATTTTCTTAAATTTCCACACAAAATATAATAAATAATTTAACTTTTATTCTATTATTTATAAATTTTTTTAACTCATTTTAATTCATCTCTAATTTCAAACCACTAGTCTCCAACTATAGGAGGTCAAAATCAAGCAAAACAAGATATATTAATATACACCCATAGGCCAAATTGACGCAAAAAAAAAAATTCAAAACAAAAGATTAATAAATGAGAGATGACAGCTAAAAATGTTTTATTTGGACTGGTAGATGGGAGAGTGCCAACAAACACCAACTAACCAACCAAACTGAATGACAGATGGGCGAGTGCCAACAAACACCCATATGACTAATTCTTTTAATAAACATGAGAACTAATTAAAAATATTTTACCCTTTTTATAATGAGTTAATTTCTTTAAAAAACAAATAATTCCAGATGACTTTCGATAAAAAACTATTCAAATTTAGATAATGTCTCTAGTCAGAAAATTGACATATCAAACACCTCCTTTGTGTGTAAATTTTAAAATTATTATTATTTTGAGATTTGAAAAAATTTAATTATTTATTATATTTTGTGTGTAAATTTGATAAAAATTTAATGATGAGATGAAATAAAACACTTTCCAAATCTAAATGGAACCTAATTATATTTGAAGAATTTTATATCACACTTTATTATCGTAAAATAATTTGATTTAATAAATAAATTTTAGATTTAAAGATTAAATTAGAGTATATAAGGATTGTGTGGTACAAAGACATCTTCCAAATTTAAGCATGAAGAAGAATTTTTTTTTTTTTTTTTTCGATTTGAACTTGTACAAAGCTTTGGGGCTGGTTTTGGAAAATAAAAGACAAAAAATTGAATAAAAATATTATAAAGTTAAAATATTATTAGAACATAATTTGTTTTCATATTATTTATATTTTAGAATTTGAAAAAGTTGAATTGCTTTTATATTTTGTTTAAAAGTTTAGAAAATTTTAATAATTAGATAATAATTAGATGAAAAATTAAAAATTTGAAATTGAAAAATATTTATATTTGTGATATTTGAATATTGAAATGAGATAAGATGAGATAGAACATCTGTATCCAAACCAATCATTAGAGAACTTCAAA
>NW_023362687.1:0-249 GCF_001411555.2 Juglans regia | reverse complement strand
TGTTTTAGGACACCTTTTTGAACCATGTGATGTTTTGGTTTGAAGATCACTTCTTTATAAGTCATGGATCAAGGGGTTGATCAAAACAAGTTAGAAACAAAATTCTGTTTTGAACTTAGAAGAGAAACCAAAAAGTTCAAGTATTGTTTTAGTGATTTTGATGACTTTTGTTCATGATTCAAAACATGATTATTCTTAAGAATATGTTATGAGTGTAGTAGAAGAAAAATTTTGGTTTAATCATGAGTT
>NW_023362686.1:0-249 GCF_001411555.2 Juglans regia | reverse complement strand
CACATTTATGTTATGTCATGCTCAAGTTCAAGTTCAAATTATGCATGTTCACGTTCATGTTATGTTTCAATTCCAGGTTATGTTTCAAGTCACGGTCATACTAAACTTCAGTTTCAGTTTAAGTTATGCCAGTTATGTTATGTTGTATGTCAAGTTATGCTATGATTACTTACGATTTGATTATGCATTCATGCTTTTACTGCCATGCATGCATCATTAACCTGTGTGGAAGTTTTCTGTTAACTTGCT
>NW_023362685.1:0-249 GCF_001411555.2 Juglans regia | reverse complement strand
AAATCACTACAATATTTATTAATATTAAAAAATCACTATAATAAAATCATTATAATATTTATTATTAAAAATCAAATCACTATAATATTTATGGGACCCACACACTTTTCAACTACCTACTCAAAAGTCAACAACTCAACATACTTCACACATCCAAACAACTCAAAATACTCTCAATGGGACCCACAAACTCACTCCAATCTCTACTCATAACTATTCACAAACATTCTCAACACTTCTCAACACTTT
>NW_023362684.1:0-249 GCF_001411555.2 Juglans regia | reverse complement strand
GCATTGCCAGGTCGTGCATGCTGGTAGTGCACCCAGTATTGTCTTCCTTATGTATGGATTCCACAACCCGCGGCCACGGGCGGAATCGGAATCTTTTTAGATTCACTAACCCTAACTCACGGGGGTCAACAGTGGGTAACGGCCTATGATAAATGAAAGATAAGTTAATGTTCATGCTCATGATTTTTATGCATGTATTTATGAATATGCACGCTTTTCAAGACACCTTATGTTTATTATGTTTACTGT
>NW_023362683.1:0-249 GCF_001411555.2 Juglans regia | reverse complement strand
TATCACTATTAAATATAAAAAAAAATCATTATAATATATAAATAATAAAATCACTATAATATATAATTAAAAAATATTTATCACTATTAAATATAAATAAAAAATAAAATCACTATAATATATAAATAAAAAATAAAATCACTATAATATTTATCACTATTAAATATAAATAAAAAAATCATTATAACATATAAATAATAAAAAATCACTATAATATATAAATAAAAATATTTATCACTATAATATATA
>NW_023362681.1:0-249 GCF_001411555.2 Juglans regia | reverse complement strand
CGGCCGACGATGGGTTGTTTGCTGGTTTGGCTTGGCTCCCAAGGGGTTGAGACCTCAACAACTGTCCCGATTGTTACTATTTTCTCTTCTCTTATTTCCCATGCTTAGCGGGGCAGGCTCGACACCACACAATGCTTCCACACGCTCAGCTAGCCTTGTGCTTGGTTGGGGTGTGGTTCAATTTGTTTGATGTTGTGGTCTGGCGGACGTAACGGCGTGTGAGTGGTGACAAGGTTGTATGTCTTGACA
>NW_023362680.1:0-249 GCF_001411555.2 Juglans regia | reverse complement strand
AGAACGCCCACATGGTCCATGACAACCAACGTAAACTCGAAGGCTTGCATGGTAACACGTGGACAACTTCAGAGTCCAGCCAGCACCCAAAGATGAGCACCGAAAAGGACAAGGGGCAACGAGAGGGACAAATTCCATCTTTGTAGGTATGCAACACAGGAACCCTTCGGTAGCCCAACATGCTATTCACACGAGGAGCAAAAATGAGGAGGAGCACGCCTAACAGTTCGATGCACAAGCACGGAGCCT
>NW_023362679.1:0-249 GCF_001411555.2 Juglans regia | reverse complement strand
TTCATTCGCACTGGCATTGTCAACTGTAATACACAGCACTTTTCGAATTCCCCAGTCCTTTAAACAATCATCCATCTTCGCCCCAATTGATGCACCTTTATGATTCACAATTTCTTTAAAACCAATAATTTTTTTATACAAAATCCACTCACTGTCAATGTAGTGTGCCGTGATACACATGTAGCAGACGTTCTGTATGGAAGTCCATGTGTCAGTCGTAAAAGACACTCTTTGGCCAGTGGTAATAAA
>NW_023362677.1:45784-57394 GCF_001411555.2 Juglans regia | reverse complement strand
TCCAACCTCTTATTTTTGCCACTTTGCGCTGAATCGGTTTTGTACAAAGTTTGGGCAAAGTGGTAAAAATAAGAGTTGCTCCAATTCCCCCCGTGTTGGGGCATACTTACCCAATCGTCATGGTAGTACCATAGGATGCCCGCGAACAAAAGACTCTAACCTCTTATTTTTGTCACTCTGCGCTCAATTGGTTTTCTACAAAGCTTGGGCAAAGTGCTAAAAATAGGAGTTACTCCAATTCACACCGTGTTGGGGCTTACTTACCCTATGGTCATGGTAGTACCATAGGGTGCCCGCGAACAAAAGACTCCAACCCTTTATTTTTGACACATTTCGCTCAATTGGTTTTCTACATGGCATGGGCAATTACGTAAAAATAAGAGTTGCTCCGAATCGCCCCGTGTTGGGGAATTCTTACCCTATGGTCATGGTAGTACCATAGGATGCCCGCGTGGAAAAGACTCCAACCTCTTAATTTTGCCACTTTGCGCTGAATCGGTTTTGTAAAAAGCTTGGGCAAAGTGGTAAAAATAAGAGTTGCTCCGATTCCCCCTGTGTTGGGGAATACTTACCCTATGGTCATGGTAGTACCACAGGATGCCCGCGAGCAAACGACTCCAACCTCTTATTTTTGCCACTTTGCACTGAATCGGTTTTGTACAAAGCTTGGGCAAAGTGGTAAAAATAAGAGTTGCTCCAATTCCCCCCGTGCTGGGGCATACTTACCCAATCGTCATGGTAGTACCATAGGATGCCCGCGAACAAAAGACTCTAACCTCTTATTTTTGTCACTCTGCGCTCAATTGGTTTTCTACAAAGCTTGGGCAAAGTGGTAAAAATAGGAGTTGCTCCGATTCGCCCCGTGTTGGGGAATACTTACCCCATGGTCATGGTAGTACCACAGGATGCCCGCGAGCAAAAGACTCCAACCTCTTATTTTTGCCACATTGCGCTCAATTGGTTTTGTACAAAGCTTGGGCAAAGTGGTAAAAATAAGAGTTGCTCCGATTCGCCCCGTGTTGGGGAATTCTTACCCTATGGTCATGGTAGTACCACAGGACGCCCGCGTGGAAAAGACTCCAACCTCTTATTTTTGCCACTTTGCGCTGAATCGGTTTTGTACAAAGCTTGGGCAAAGTGGTAAAAATAAGAGTTGCTCCAATTCGCCCCGTGTTGGGGCATACTTACCCAATCGTCATGGTAGTACGATAGGATGCCCGCGAACAAAAGACTCTAACATCTTATTTTTGTCACTCTGCGCTCAATTGGTTTTCTGCAAAGGTTGGGCAAAGTTGTAAAAATCAGAGTTGCTTCGATTCGCACCATGTTAGGGCATACTTACCCTATGGTCATGGTAGTACCATAGGGTGCCCGCGAACAAAAGACTCCAACCCATTATTTTTCACACATTTCGCTCAATTGGTTTCCTACATGGCATGGGCAATTTCGTAAAAATAAGAGTTGCTCCGATTCGCCCCGTGTTGGGGAATTCTTACCCTATGGTCATGGTTGTACCATAGGATGCCCGCGTGGAAAAGACTCCAACCTCTTATTTTTGCCACTTTGCGCTGAATCGGTTTTGTAAAAAGCTTGGGCAAAGTAGTAAAAATAGGAGTTGCTCCAATTCCCCCCGTGTTGGGGCATACTTACCCAATCGTCATGGCAGTACCATAGGATGCCCGCGAACAAAAGACTCTAACCTCTTATTTTTGTCACTCTGCGCTCAATTGGTTTTCTACAAAGCTTGGGCAAAGTGCTAAAAATAGGAGTTGCTCCAATTCACCCCGTGTTGGGGCTTACTTACCCTATGCTCATGGTAGTACCATAGGGTGCCCGCGAAAAAAGACTCCAACCCTTTATTTTTGACACATTTCGCTCAATTGGTTTCCTACATGGCATGGGCAATTTCGTAAAAATAAGAGTTGCTCCGAATCGCCACGTGTTGGGGAATTCTTACCCTATGGTCATGGTAGTACCATAGGATGCCCGCGTGGAAAAGACTCCAACCTCTTATTTTTGCCACTTTGCGCTGAATCGGTTTTGTAAAAAGCTTGGGCAAAGTGGTAAAAATAAGAGTTGCTCCAATTCCCCCCGTGTTGGGGCATACTTACCCAATCGTCATGGTAGTACCATAGGATGCCCGCGAACAAAACACTCTAACCTCTTATTTTTGTCAGTCTGCGCTCAATTGGTTTTCTACAAAGGTTGGGCAAAGTTGTAAAAATCAAAGTTGCTTCGATTCGCACCATGTTAGGGCATACTTACCCTATGGTCATGGTAGTACCATAGGGTGCCCGCGAACAAAAGACTCCAACCCATTATTTTTGACACATTTTGCTCAATTGGTTTCCTACATGGCATGGGCAATTTCGTAAAAATAAGAGTTGCTCCGATTCGCCCCGTGTTGGGGAATTCTTACCCTATGGTCATGGTTGTACCATAGGATGCCCGCGTGGAAAAGACTCCAACCTCTTATTTTTGCCACTTTGCGCTGGATCGGTTTTGTACAAAGCTTGGGCATAGTGGTAAAAATAAGAGTTGCTCCAATTCGCCCCGTGTTGGGGCATACTTACCCAATCGTCATGGTAGTACCATAGGATGCCCGCGAACAAAAGACTCTAACCTCTTATTTTTGTCACTCTGCGCTCAATTTGTTTTCTACAAAGCTTGGGCAAAGTGGTAAAAATAGGAGTTGCTCCGATTCGCCCCGTGTTGGGGAATACTTACCCTATGGTCATGGTAGTACCACAGGATGCCCGCGAGCAAAAGACTCCAACCTCTTATTTTTGCCACTTTGCGCTGAATCGGTTTTGTACAAAGCTTGGGCAAAGTGGTAAAAATAAGAGTTGCTCCAATTCCCCCCGTGTTGGGTTTTATTTGTGAGTTGAGTTTTCTCCTCTTGTTCTTGATTGAACTCTTGAACTTATCAAAGGTAAATCACAACCTTTGTGGCGTTCCTCCTTTGTAATCTGGGTTCTTGAGACGGGCTCTTCAACGGGTCTAGATTTTAATATAATCTAGGTTCTTGAAACGAGTTCTCATCGGGTCTAGATTCTCCATCCTTGACTTGATTTTGGCTTTCTTGGGGAGTTTTCAAATTGATTGTGGGTTCAAGGGAATTCATTCCCACGGGTTCATATCAGAAGGTATGTACTTATCTTCATTTTAGATGCAAAATTGTTGAAACTTGAATATGATAAGGAATTGCATGCTAATGATGATGACTTTGCTATTGTATATGGAACATGTGAGAAAGCATCGTTTGGTAAGTTCTATAAACTAGATTGGTACTTGTTTATAAAGAATAGATTTTATGTACCTACTAGTTTTATATGTAAGTTGCTTGTGTGCGATGGACATGGTGGTTTGTTGGGTAACCATGGTGTAAGAAAGACTTTTGTTGTGTTGCATGAACGTTTGTGGGAATATCATTTGCCTTTCAATGACGTGTTGCATGAACATTTGTGGAAGTATCAATTGCCATTCATTGATGTGTTGCATGAACGTTTGTGGGACTATCATTTGCCTTTCATTGAGTTTGCATATATTTGGAGTAGTCATTCTCGTATCAAGAAAATATTAGACATTTTGTATGAACATTTATGTTGGTCTAAGATGAAGAGAGATGTCAATTGTATTTGTGGCAGGTGCATTACATGCAGAAAGGCCAAATTTATACTTTTGCCACATGGGTTGCATACGTCCTTACCTATTCCTAGTGAGTCATGTGTAGACATATCTATGGACTTTGTTTTGGGGCTGCCTAGGAAAGAAAGGAGTAGAAATTCTATTTTTGTGGTTATGGATGGATTTATAGAGTTTGCATATAACAGGACCATGCATACTACCACTTTATATTTAATATCTTTATCTGTCGACAACAGGAGTAGCTTAGATGGATGTTCTCAAATTCTTGAACAAATTAATGACAATGCATATGAAATCAATGATAATGTTACTAACATTTTTCCCTTTGATCCAGGTGGAGATTCGAGGTCGAATCCTTTTGAGGAGAGGGGGAATGATGGGAACCAAGGTGGGCCTAGTCTTAAAGATATGTTGCAAGTTCCAGATGGGCCAAATACAAGTTCAAGGGCTTAAACGATGAAGATTATGCTTTGATTCATTTCATAAGCTATGTAAAGGGCAACAACATGACTTATAGGCTTTGGACACTTGAAGGCTTTCAACTTTTTTAATTAATTTCAAGGACCTATTTTATTTGCTTAGAATAATTGGGTTTATGCCTATGTAAGGGCATGTTGGGAAAGTTATTATTTTATTGAACTAGGGTTAGGGTTACTGTAGCCGAGTTACTGTAGCTCCGTACTGAAGCCGTGGCACTGTTCACTCAGGGGTATTTTTGGAAGATGGTGTTTTATTTTATGTAGCGTTTTAATTAGGTTTTGGTTTAAATACTCTTCGTAGCCTCATTTTCAGAAGATCATGAAGTTTATGAAATTTGATGAATTTATTCATTGTGAGTTGAGTTTTACTCCTCTTGTTCTTAATTGAACTTTTGAACTTATCAAAGGTAAATCACAACCTTTGTGGCGTTCCTCCTTTGTAATCTGGGTTCTTGAGACGGGTTCTTCAACGGGTCTAGATTTTAATATAATCTAGGTTCATGAAACGAGTTCTCATCGGGTCTAGGTTCTCCATCCATTGACTTGATTTTGGCTTTCTTGGGGTATTTTCAAATTGACTGTGGGTTCAAGGGATTCCTTTCCCGCGGGTTCATATCATTTGGTATTCAGAGACAGGTTTTCCAATCAGGTCTGATTCTATCTTTTATTTCTAGCATATTTAATTCTAGGACTTCATTGTTCTAGGATTGATTAAAAAAAAAAAAAAAGTGGTGGCTGGCAGATTTCTTTACTATTGTTGGGGTTGCTGAAATTCGTTGTTCTAGGGTTTGTGTTGGCTGAAATCTCTTGTTCTAGGGGTTGTCGTATATCACTTGCCCTTGGGTTTTTCAATTATTGTTAGGGTTTTCTCTACTGCTTATTCTTGGTTGTGATCAAATCAGTTGGTGAAAAGAAAAGAAAAGAAAGGAAAGGAAAAGAAAAGAAAAGAAAAGAAAATTCGAAAAAAAAAAAAAACCAGAAAGAAGAAGAAGAAGAAAAGAGAAGGTGGCGTATTCAACGTTGCTACATAGTTACAACAAAGAGAAAGAAAGTATTTGTTGATTGAGTTTTTATCATCATAGGAGCTGAATACATCTTTCTAGTTGGTATCTTGTTTCATAATTACTGTTTCCCTCGTATAAATTCCTTGAGTCTCGTGTCATTTGTTTCATTCCTTGTTTCTTTGATCTATATTACTGGTTGGAATAATACAAGGTTGTATTGTCTTGATTTAGTTCAACTAGTTCTTAAAGAACTTGAGTGGGAAAACTATTGAGGTAAAAGGCAAGAGGATGTGAGACTACTATCGGGAAAAAGCCATTAAGAGTGAAACACGAGTGGAGTGCCATCATTCGAGTGTAAACACGTAAGGGAGTGTGTGAGGTTTTTCACTAACATTCTTTTTGTGCAGCATATTATGATGTCTCATAGAAGTGACTCATCAAAAGGTGTGGAAGAGAACTCATCCTTTGTGTTGCAAGCCATGCAACAACAGTTTGAGCGGTTGAACTTGGTGTTGGGTGAAGTGAGGGATAGTATGGATAATCAAGAAGCTGTGATTAGAAATCTGCAAGGTGGAAGAAATAGGAGACGACGTGAGTCTAGTGTTAAAAATTGGCATGAGAAAGAAGAGATTGGTGATGCTCTAGTTACTAGGCGTGCGCTCAATACACAAATTAAGATGGATGATATAGAGCAGCAGAGTGAGAATATTTTTCATACTAGATGCCACATCAACAACAAGGTATGTAGTATGATCATTGATTTGAGGAGTTGTAGTAATTTGGCTAGCACTACTTTAGTTGAGAAATTGAATTTACGTACCTTGAAACACCCTAGACCGTACATGTTGCATGGTTGAGTGATTGTGGGGAGGTTAGGGTAAATAAGCAAGTGCTAGTTTCTTTTTCAATTGGGAAATACCAGGATATGGTGCTTTGTGATGTAGTGCCTATGCATGCTAGTCATATTTTGTTGGGGAAGCCATGGCACATGGAAGGTGATCCACGATGGGTTAAGGAACATGTACAGTTTTGAAAAAGATGGAAAAACAATCAAACTTGCTCCTTTAACTCCAACACAGGTCCATGGGGATCAATTGAAGGTGAAATGTGAGGTTGCTCAAAACAGAAAGAGTGAAAATGAGAGTGATAAAAAAAGAAAGAGTAAAAGTGAGAGTGATCAAAAAAGAAAAAGTGAAAAGGAGATTGAGCAAACAAGGAAGAGTGAAAGTGAGAATGAGCTGAAAAGCAAGAGTGAAGATGAGAGGGAAAGTGAAAGTGAGATTGAGCTGAAAAGCAAGAGTGAATGTGAGATTGAGAAGAAAAGAAATAGTGAGACCGAAATGGAGAAAGAGAGAAAAATGAGAGAGAAAAAAGAAGAGGGTGAGACTAAGACCTCAAGCAAAAGAGAGAATGAGTTGAAAAATAATTATGAGGTCGAGAGTACAAAAAAGATGAAGAAAAAGAGAGTGACAGAAAAAAAGAGAGTGAAAATAAAAAAGAGTGTGAAAGGGAAAAAGAGAGTGAAAAAGAAAAAGAGACTGGAAAGAAAAGAGAGTGTGAAGAAAGTGAGAGAAAAACAAAGAGAAAAGCGAGTTTTTATGCTAAGGCGAGTCTTAATCCTAACGTACTTGACGTATGTTTGCCTAGTATTGTTGTCTCTTTGTTGCAGGGATATGATGTCGTGTTTCCAAGTGGTGTATTTAGTGGATTGCCACCCATTAGGGAGATAGAGCACTACATTGATCTTGTGCCAGGTGCAACAATTCCTAACCGACCTTTCTTGGAAGAACATGAGTCATTGACACACTTAAAGGGAGAAGGTAAGTTGTTGACCATAATGCATGCTAAGCGGGAGGATTCTATTGAGACTTTTGCTCATGTATTCAAATACACACAAGGTATGGAAACTTTTGTGGTTGATGCTTTAGCAAGAAGGTATGTACTTATCTTCATTTTAGATGCAAAATTGTTGAAACTTGAATATGATAAGGAATTGCATGCTAATGATGATGACTTTGCTATTGTGTTTGGAACATGTGAGAATGCATCTTTTGGTAAGTTCTATAAACTAGATTGGTACTTGTTTAGAATGAATAGATTTTGTGTGCCTACTAGTTTTATGCGTAAGTTGCTTGTGTGTGATGGACATGTTGGTTTGTTGGGTAACCATGGTGTAAGGAAGACTTTTGTTGTGTTGCATGAACGTTTATGGAAATATCATTTGCCTTTCAAAGACGTGTTACACGAACGTTTGCAGGAGTATCATTTGTATTTCATTAATTTTGCATATAATTGGAGTGGTCATTCTGGTGAAAATAAGATTTCAGAAATGTTGCATGAACGTTTATGGGAGTATCATTTGCCATTCATTGACTTGTTGCATGAATGTTTGTGGGAGTATTATTTGCCATTCATTGAGTTTGCATATATTTGGGGTAGTCATCCTGGTGTCAAGAAAATATTAGACATTTTGCATGAACATTTATATTGGTCTAAGATGAAGAGAGATATCAATTGTATTTGTGGAAGGTGCATTACATGTAGAAAGGCCAAATCTAAGGTTTTGCCACATTGGTTGCATACGCCCTTACCTATTCCTAGTGAGTCATGTGTAGACATATTTATGGACTTTGTTTTGGGGCTGTCTAGGAAAGAAATGAGTAGAAATTCTATTTTTATGGTTATGGATGGATTTATAGAGTTTGCATATAACAGGACCATGCATACTACCACTTTATATTCTCCTTTTGAAATTGTTTATAGACTTAATCTATTTACTCCTTTAGATTTAATGTCTTTATCTGTTGACAACAGGAGTAGTTTGGATGGATGTTCTCAAATTCTTGAACAAATTAATGACAATGCATATGAAATCAATGATAATGTTACTAACATTTTTTCCTTTGATCCAGGTGGAGATTCGAGGTCGAATCCTTTTGAGGAGAGGGGGAATGATAGGAACCAAGGTGGGCCTAGTCTTAAAGATATGTTGCAAGTTCCAGATGAGCCAAATACAAGTTCAAGGGCTTAAACGATAAAGATTATGCTTTGATTCATTTCATAAGCTATGGAAAGGGCAACAATATGACTTATAGGCTTTGGATACTTGAAGGCTTTCAACTTATTTAATTAATTTCAAGGACCTATTTTATTTGCTTAGAATAATTGGGTTTATGCCTATGTAAGGGTATGTTGGGAAAGTTATTATTTTATTGAACTAGGGTTAGGGTTACTGTAGCCGAGTTACTGTAGCGCCATACTGTAGCCGTGGTACTGTTCACTCAGGGGTATTTTTGGAAGATGGGGTTTTATTTTATCTAGGGTTTCATTAGGTTTTGCTTTAAATACTCTATGTAGCCTCATTCTAATCAGATTAATGAAGTTTATGAAATTTGATGAATTTATTCATTGTGAGTTGAGTTTTACTCCTCTTGTTCTTAATTGAACTTTTGAACTTATCAAAGGTAAATCACAACCTTTGTGGCGTTCCTCCTTTGTAATCTGGGTTCTTGAGACGGGTTCTTCAACGGGTCTAGATTTTAATATAATCTAGGTTCATGAAACGAGTTCTCATCGGGTCTAGGTTCTCCATCCATTGACTTGATTTTGGCTTTCTTGGGGTATTTTCAAATTGACTGTGGGTTCAAGGGATTCCTTTCCCACGGGTTCATATCAAGACTCCAACCTCTTATTTTTGCCACTTTGTGCTCAAATGGTTTCCTACATGGCATGGGCAATTTCGTAAAAATAAGAGTTGCTCCGATTCGCCCCGTGTTGGGGGTTTCTTACCCTATGGTCATGGTAGTACCATAGGGTGCACGCGTGGAAATGGCTCCAACCTCTTATTTTTGCCACTTTGCGCTGAATCGGTTTTGTACAAAGCTTGGGCAAAGTGGAAAAAATAAGAGTTGCTCCAATTCCCCCCGTGTTGGGGCATACTACCCTATCGTCATGGTAGTACCATAGGATGCCCGCGAACAAAAGACTCTAACCTCTTATTTTTGTCACTCTGCGCTCAATTGGTTTTCTACAAAGCTTGGGCAAAGTGGTAAAAATAGGAGTTGCTCCGATTCGCCCCGTGTTGGGGAATACTTACCCTATGGTCATGGTAGTACCATAGGATGCCCGCAAGCAAAAGACTCCAACCTCTTATTTTTGCCACTTTGCGCTCAATTGGTTTTGTACAAAGCTTGGGCAAAGTGGTAAATATAAGAGTTGCTCCAATTGCCCCCCGTGCTGGGGCATACTTACCCTATTGTCATGGTAGTACCATAAGATGCCCGCTAACAAAAGACTCCAACCTCTTATTTTTGTCACTCTGTGCTCAATTGGTTTTCTGCAAAGGTTGGGCAAAGTTGTAAAAATCAGAGTTGCTTCGATTCGCCCCATGTTAGGGCATACTTACCCTATGGTCATGCTAGTACCATAGGGTGCCCGCGAACAAAAGACTCCAACCCATTATTTTTGACACATTTCGCTCAATTGGTTTCCTACATGGCATGGGCAATTTCGCAAAAATAAGAGTTGCTCCGATTCGCCCCGTGTTGGGGAATACTTACCCTATGGTCATGGTAGTACCACAGGATGCCCGCGAGCAAAAGTCTCCAACCTCTTATTTTTGCCACTTTGCGCTCAGTTCATTTCCTACATGGCATGGGCAATTTCGTAAAAATAAGAGTTGCTTCGATTCGCCCCTGGTTGGGGAATACTCATCCTATGGTCATGGTAGTAGCGTAGGATGCCCGCGAGCAAAGGACTCCAACCCCTTATTTTTGCCACTTTTCGCTCAATTGGTTTCCTACATGGCAGGGGCAATTTGGTAAAAATAAGAGTTGCTCCGATTCACACCGTGTTGGGGCATACTTACCCTATGGTCATGGTAGTACCATAGGATGCCCGCCAGCAAAAGACTCCAACTTCATAATTTTGCCACTTTTCGCTCTATTGGTTTTCTGCAAACGTTGGGCAAAGTTGTAAAAATCAGAGTTGCTTCGATTCACCCCATGTTCGGGCATACTTACCCTATGGTCATGGCAGTACCATAAGATGCCCGCTAGCAAAAGACACCAACCTCTTATTTTTGCCACTTTTCTCGCTGAATTGGTTTCCTAAATGGCAAGGGCAATTTGGTAAAAATAAGAGTTACTCCGATTCACACCGTGTTGGCGCATATTTACGCTATGGTCATGGTTGTAAAATAGGATGCCCGCGAGCAAAAGGCTCCAACCCTTTATTTTTGACACATTTGTGAAATTCGTTTCCTACATGGCATGGGCAATTTGGTAAAAATCTGAGTTGTTCCGTTTAGCCCCGTGTTGGAGAATACTTACCCTATGGTCATGGTAGTACCATAGGATGCCCGCGAGCAAAAGACTCCAATCTCTTATTTTTGCCTCTTTGCGCTCAATTGGTTTAGTACAAAGCCTGGGCAAAGTTGTAAAAATAAGAGTTGCTCCAATTCCCCCCGTGTTGGGTCATACTTACCCTATTGTCATGGTAGTACCATAAGATGCCCGCGAACAAAAGACTCCAACCTCTTATTTTTGTCACTCTGCGCTCAATTGGTTTTCTGCAAAGGTTGGGCAAAGTTGTAAAAATCAGAGTTGCTTCGATTCGCCCCATGTTAGGGCATACTTACCCTATGGTCATGGTAGTACCATAGGGTGCCCGCGAACAAAAGACTCCAACCCTTTATTTTTGACACATTTCGCTCAATTGGTTTCCTACATGGCATGGGCAATTTCGCAAAAATAAGAGTTGCTCCAATTCGCCCCGTGTTGGGGAATTCTTACCCTATGGTCATGGTAGTACCATAGGATGCCCGCGAACAAAAGACTCTAACCTCTTATTTTTGTCACTCTGCGCTCAATTGGTTTTCTACAAAGCTTGGGCAAAGTGGTAAAAATAGGAGTTGCTCCGATTCGCCCCGTGTTGGGGAATACTTACCCTACGGTCATGGCAGTACCACAGGATGCCCGCGAGCAAAAGACTCCAACCTATGTGGTAAAAATAAGAGTTGCTCCGATTCGCCACTGGTTGGGGAATACTCACCCTATGGTCATGGTAGTACCATAGGATGCCCGCGAGCAAAGGACTCCAACCACTTATTTTTGCCAGTTTTCGCTCAATTCGTTTCCTACATGGCATGGGAATTTGGTAAAAATAGGAGTTGCTCCGATTCACATCGTGTTGGGGCATACTTACCCCATGGTCATGGTAGCACCATAGGATGCCCGCCAGCAAAAGAATCCAACTTCTTAATTTTGCCACTTTTCACACTATTGGTTTTCTGCAAAGGTTGGGCAAAGTTGTAAAAATCAGTGTAGCTCCGGTTCTCCCCATGTTGGGGCACACTTACCCAATGATCATGGCAGTAGCATAAGATGCCCGCTAGCAAAAGACACCAACCTCTTATTGTTGCCACTTTTCTCGCTCAATTGGTTTCCTACATGGCAAGGGCAATTTGGTAAAAATAAGAG
>NW_023362677.1:21226-43716 GCF_001411555.2 Juglans regia | reverse complement strand
ATGCCCGCGAACAAAAGACTCTAGCCTCTTATTTTTGTCACTCTGCGCTCAATTGGTTTTCTGCAAAGGTTGGGCAAAGTTGTAAAAATCAGAGTTGCTTCGATTCGCACCATGTTAGGGCATACTTAGCCTATGGTCATGGTAGTACCATAGGGTGCCCGCAAACAAAAGACTCCAACCCATTATTTTTGACACATTTCGCTCAATTGGTTTCCTACATGGCATGGGCAATTTCGTAAAAATAAGAGTTGCTCCGATTCGCCCCGTGTTGGGGAATTCTTACCCTATGGTCATAGTTGTACCATAGGATGCCCGCGTGGAAAAGACTCCAACCTCTTATTTTTGCCACTTTGCGCTGAATCGGTTTTGTACAAAGCTTGGGCAAAGTGGTAAAAATAAGAGTTGCTCCAATTCCCCCCGTGTTGGGGCATACTTACCCAATCGTCATGGTAGTACCATAGGATGCCCGTGAACAAAAGACTCTAACCTCTTATTTTTGTCACTCTGCGCTCAATTGGTTTTCTACAAAGCTTGGGCAAAGTGCTAAAAATAGGAGTTGCTCCAATTCAGACCGTGTTGGGGCTTACTTACCCTATGGTCATGGTAGTACCATAGGGTGCCCTCGAACAAAAGACTCCAACCCTTTATTTTTGACACATTTCGTTCAATTGGTTTCCTACATGGCATGGGCAATTTCGTAAAAATAAGAGTTGCTCCGAATCGCCACGTGTTGGGGAAATCTTACCCTTTGGTCATGGTAGTACCATAGGATGCTCGCGTGGAAAAGACTCCAACCTCTTATTTTTGCCACTTTGCGCTGAATCGGTTTTGTAAAAAGCTTGGGCAAAGTGGTAAAAATAAGAGTTGCTCCGATTCCCCCCGTGTTGGGGAATACTTACCCTATGGTCATGGTAGTACCATAGGATGCCCGCGAGCAAAAGACTCCAACCTCTTATTTTTGCCACTTTGCGCTGAATCGGTTTTGTACAAAGCTTGGGCAAAGTGGTAAAAATAGGAGTTGCTCCGATTTGCCCCGGGTTGGGGAATACTTACCCTACGGTCATGGTAGTACCACAGGATGCCCGCGAGCAAAAGACTCCAACCTCTTATTTTTGCCACTCTGCGCTCAATTGGTTTTGTACAAAGCTTGGCAAAGTGGTAAAAATAAGAGTTGCTCCGATTCGCCCCTGGTTGGGGAATACTCACCCTATGGTCATGGTAGCAGCATAGGATGCCCGCGAGCAAAGGACTCCAACCCCTTATTTTTGCCAGTTTTCGCTCAATTCGTTTCCTACATGGCAGGGGCAATTTGGTAAAAATAAGAGTTGCTCCGAATCACACCGTGTTTGGGCATACTTACCCTATCGTCATGGTAGTACCATTGGATGCCCGCGAACAAAAGACTCCAACCTCTTATTTTTGCCACTTTGCGCTCAATTGGTTTTCTGCAAAGCTTGGGCAATTTGGTAAAAATACGAGTTGCTCCGATTCACACCGTGTTGGGACATACTTACCCCATGGTCATGGTAGTACCATAGGATGCCCACGAGCAAATGACTCCAACCCTTTATTTTTGACACATTTGGCTCAATTGGTTTTCTGCAAAGGTTGGGCAAAGTTGTAAAAATCAGTGTAGCTCCGGTTCTGCCCATGTTGGGGCTCACTTATCCTATGGTCATGGCAGTACCATAAGATGCCCGCTAGCAAAAGACACCAACCTCTTATTTTTGCCACTTTTCTCGCTCAATTGGTTTCCTACATGGCAAGGGCAATTTGGTAAAAATAAGAGTTACTCCGAATCACACCGTGTTGGGGCATATTTACCCTATGGTCATGGTAGTAGCATAGGATGCCTGCGAGCAAAAGACTCCAACCCTTTATTTTTGACACATTTGGCTCAACTGGTTTCCTACATGGCATGGGCAATTTGGTAAAAATAAGAGTTGTTCCGTTTAGCCCCGTGTTGGGGAATACTTACCCTATGGTCATGGTAGTACCATAGGATGCCCGCGAGTAAAGGACTCCAACCCCTTATTTTTGCCAGTTTTCGCTCAATTCGTTTCCTAAATGGCAGGGGTAATTTGGTAAAAATAAGAGTTACTCCGATCCGCACCGTTTTGGGGCATATTTACCTATGGTCATGGTAGTACCATAGGATGCCCACGAGCAAAAGACTCCAACCCTTTATTTTTGACACATTTGGCTCAATTGGTTTCCTACATGGCATGGGCAATTTTGTAAAAATAAGAGTTGTTACGTTTCGCCCCGTGTTGGGGAATACTTACTCTATGGTCATGGTAGTACCATAGGAAGCCCGCGAGCAAAAGACTCCAACCTTTTATTTTTGCCACGTTGCGCTCAATTGGTTTTGTACAAAGCTTGCGCAAAGTGGTAAAAATAAGAGTTGCTCCAATTCCCCCCGTGTTGGGGCATACTTACCCTATTGTCATGGTAGTACCATAAGATGCCCACGAACAAAAGACTCCAACCTCTTATTTTTGTCTCTCTGCGCTCAATTGGTTTTCTGCAAAGGTTGGGCAAAGTTGAAAAAATCAGAGTTGCTTCGATTCGCCCCATGTTAGGGCATTCTTACCCTATGGTCAGGATAGTACCATAGGGTGCCCGCGAACAAAAGACTCCAACCCTTTATTTTTGACACATTTCGCTCAATTGGTTTCCTACATGGCATGGGCAATTTCGTAAAAATAAGAGTTGCTTCGAATCGCGAAGTGTTGGGGAATTCTTACCCTATGGTCATGGTAGTACTATAGGATGCCCGCGTGGAAAAGACTCCAACCTCTTATTTTTGCCACTTTGCGCTGAATCGGTTTTGTAAAAAGCTTGGGCAAAGTGGTAAAAATAAGAGTTGCTCCAATTCCCCCCGTGTTGGAGAAAACTTACCCTATGGTCATGGTAGTACCACAGGATGCCCGCGAGCTAAAGACTCCAACTTCTTATTTGTGCCACTTTGCGCTCAATTGCTTTCCTACATGGATGGGCAATTTCGTAAAAATAAGAGTTGCTCTGATTCGCCCCATGTTGGGGAATTCTTACCCTATGGTCATGGTTGTACCACAGGACGCCCGCGTGGAAAAGACTCCAACCTCTTATTTTTGCCACTTTGCGCTGAATCGGTTTTGTACAAAGCTTGGGCAAAGTAGTAAAAATAAGAGTTGCTCCGATTCGCCCCTGGTTGGGGAATACTTACCCTATGGTCATGGTAGTACCACAGGATGCCCGCGAGCAAAAGACTCCAACCCCTTATTTTTGCCACTTTGCGCTGAATCGGTTTTGTACAAAGCTTGGGCAAAGTCGTAAAAATAAGAGTTGCTCCAATTCGCCCCGTGTTGGGGCATACTTACCCAATCGTCATGGTAGTACGATAGGATGCCCGCGAACAAAAGACTCTAACCTCTTATTTTTGTCACTCTGCGCTCAATTGGTTTTCTACAAAGCTTGGGCAAAGTGCTAAAAATAGGAGTTGCTCCAATTCACACCGTGTTGGGGCTTACTTACCCTATGGTCATGGTAGTACCATAGGGTGCCCGCGAACAAAAGACTCCAGCCCTTTATTTTTGACACATTTCGCTCAATTGGTTTCCTACATGGCATGGGCAATTTCGTAAAAATAAGAGTTGCTTCGATTCGCCCCATGTTAGGGCATTCTTACCCTATGGTCATGGTAGTACCGTAGGATGCCCGCGTGGAAAAGACTCCAACCTCTTATTTTTGCCACTTTGCGCTGAATCGGTTTTGTAAAAAGCTTGGGCAAAGTGGTAGAAATAAGAGTTGCTCCAATTCCCTCCGTGTTGGGGAATACTTACCCTATGGTCATGGTAGTACCACAGGATGCCCGCGAGCAAAAGACTCCAACCTCTTATTTTTGCCACTTTGCGCTCAATTGGTTTCCTACATGGCATGGGCAATTTGGTAAAAATAAGGGTTGCTCCGATTCGCCCCGTTTTGGGGAATTCTTACCCTATGGTCATGGTAGTACCATAGGATGCCCGCGTGGAAAAGACTCCAACCTCTTATTTTTGCCACTTTGCGCTGAATCGGTTTTGTACAAAGCTTGGGCAAAGTGGTAAAAATAGGAGTTGCTCCGATTTGCCCCTGGTCGGGGAATACTTACCCTACGGTCATGGTAGTACCACAGGATGCCCGCGAGCAAAAGACTCCAACCTCTTATTTTTGCCACTCTGCGCTCAATTGGTTTTGTACAAAGCTTGGCAAAGTGGTAAAAATAAGAGTTGCTCCGATTCGCCCCTGGTTGGGGAATACTCACCCTATGGTCATGGTAGCAGCATAGGATGCCCGCGAGCAAAGGACTCCAACCCCTTATTTTTGCCACTTTTCGTTCAATTAGTTTCCTACACGGCACGGGCAATTTGGTAAAATTAAGAGTTGCTCCGATTCACTCCGTGTTGGGGCATACTTACCCTATGGTCATGGTAGTACCATAGGATGCCCGCGAGCAAAGGACTCCAACCCCTTATTTTTGCCAGTTTTCGCTCAATTTGTTTCCTACATGGCAGGGGCAATTTGGTAAAAATAAGAGTTGCTCCGATTCACACAATGTTGTGGCATACTTACCCTATTGTCATGGTAGTACCATAGGATGCCCGCCAGCAAAAGACTCCAACTTCTTAATTTTGCCACTTTTCGCACTATCGGTTTTTCTGCAAACGTTGGGCAAAGTTGTAAAAATCAGAGTTGCTTCGATTCGCCCCATGTTCGGGCATACTTACCCTATGGTCATGGCAGTACCATAAGATGCCCGCTAGCAAAAGACAGCAACCTATTATTTTTGCCACTTTTCTCGCTCAATTGGTTTCCTACATGGCAAGGGCAATTTGGTAAAAATAAGAGTTACTCCGATTTACACGGTGTTGGGGCATATTTACCCTATGGTCATGGTAGTACCATAGGAAGCCCGCGAGCAAAAGACTCCAACCCTTTATTTTTGACACATTTGGCTCAATTGGTTTCCTACATGGCATGGGCAATTTGGTAAAAATAAGAGTTGTTCCGTTTCGCCCCGTGTTGGGGAATACTTACCCTATGGTCATGGTAGTACCATAGGATGCCCGCGAGTAAAGGACTCCAACCCCTTATTTTTGCCAGTTTTCGCTCAATTCGTTTCCTAAATGGCAGGGGTAATTTGGTAAAAATAAGAGTTACTCCGATCCGCACCGTTTTGGGGCATATTTACCTATGGTCATGGTAGTACCATAGGATGCCCACGAGCAAAAGACTCCAACCCTTTATTTTTGACACATTTGGCTCAATTGGTTTCCTACATGGCATGGGCAATTTTGTAAAAATAAGAGTTGTTACGTTTCGCCCCGTGTTGGGGAATACTTACTCTATGGTCATGGTAGTACCATAGGAAGCCCGCGAGCAAAAGACTCCAACCTTTTATTTTTGCCACGTTGCGCTCAATTGGTTTTGTACAAAGCTTGCGCAAAGTGGTAAAAATAAGAGTTGCTCCAATTCCCCCCGTGTTGGGGCATACTTACCCTATTGTCATGGTAGTACCATAAGATGCCCACGAACAAAAGACTCCAACCTCTTATTTTTGTCTCTCTGCGCTCAATTGGTTTTCTGCAAAGGTTGGGCAAAGTTGAAAAAATCAGAGTTGCTTCGATTCGCCCCATGTTAGGGCATTCTTACCCTATGGTCAGGATAGTACCATAGGGTGCCCGCGAACAAAAGACTCCAACCCTTTATTTTTGACACATTTCGCTCAATTGGTTTCCTACATGGCATGGGCAATTTCGTAAAAATAAGAGTTGCTTCGAATCGCGAAGTGTTGGGGAATTCTTACCCTATGGTCATGGTAGTACTATAGGATGCCCGCGTGGAAAAGACTCCAACCTCTTATTTTTGCCACTTTGCGCTGAATCGGTTTTGTAAAAAGCTTGGGCAAAGTGGTAAAAATAAGAGTTGCTCCAATTCCCCCCGTGTTGGAGAAAACTTACCCTATGGTCATGGTAGTACCACAGGATGCCCGCGAGCTAAAGACTCCAACTTCTTATTTGTGCCACTTTGCGCTCAATTGCTTTCCTACATGGATGGGCAATTTCGTAAAAATAAGAGTTGCTCTGATTCGCCCCATGTTGGGGAATTCTTACCCTATGGTCATGGTTGTACCACAGGACGCCCGCGTGGAAAAGACTCCAACCTCTTATTTTTGCCACTTTGCGCTGAATCGGTTTTGTACAAAGCTTGGGCAAAGTAGTAAAAATAAGAGTTGCTCCGATTCGCCCCTGGTTGGGGAATACTTACCCTATGGTCATGGTAGTACCACAGGATGCCCGCGAGCAAAAGACTCCAACCACTTATTTTTGCCACTTTGCGCTGAATCGGTTTTGTACAAAGCTTGGGCAAAGTGGTAAAAATAAGAGTTGCTCCAATTCCCCCCGTGTTGGGGCATACTTACCCAATCGTCATGGTAGTACCATAGGATGCCCGCGAACAAAAGACTCTAACCTCTTATTTTTGTCACTCTGCGCTCAATTGGTTTTCTACAAAGCTTGGGCAAAGTGCTAAAAATAGGAGTTGCTCCAATTCACACCGTGTTGGGGCTTACTTACCCTATGGTCATGGTAGTACCATAGGGTGCCCGCGAACAAAAGACTCCAGCCCTTTATTTTTGACACATTTCGCTCAATTGGTTTCCTACATGGCATGGGCAATTTCGTAAAAATAAGAGTTGCTTCGATTCGCCCCATGTTAGGGCATTCTTACCCTATGGTCATGGTAGTACCGTAGGATGCCCGCGTGGAAAAGACTCCAACCTCTTATTTTTGCCACTTTGCGCTGAATCGGTTTTGTAAAAAGCTTGGGCAAAGTGGTAGAAATAAGAGTTGCTCCAATTCCCTCCGTGTTGGGGAATACTTACCCTATGGTCATGGTAGTACCACAGGATGCCCGCGAGCAAAAGACTCCAACCTCTTATTTTTGCCACTTTGCGCTCAATTGGTTTCCTACATGGCATGGGCAATTTGGTAAAAATAAGGGTTGCTCCGATTCGCCCCGTTTTGGGGAATTCTTACCCTATGGTCATGGTAGTACCATAGGATGCCCGCGTGGAAAAGACTCCAACCTCTTATTTTTGCCACTTTGCGCTGAATCGGTTTTGTACAAAGCTTGGGCAAAGTGGTAAAAATAAGAGTTGCTCCAATTCCCCGCGTGTTGGGGCATACTTACCCTACGTCATGGTAGTACCATAAGATGCCCGCGAACAAAAGACTCCAACCTCTTATTTTTGTCACTCTGCGCTCAATTGGTTTTCTGCAAAGGTTGGGCAAAGTTGTAAAAATCAGAGTTGCTTCGATTCGCCCCATGTTAGGGCATACTTACCCTATGGTCATGGTAGTACCATAGGGTGCCCGCGAACAAAAGACTCCAACCCTTTATTTTTGCCACTTTTCGCTCAATTAGTTTCCTACACGGCACGGGCAATTTGGTGAAATTAAGAGTTGCTCCGATTCACCCCGTGTTGGGGCATACTTACCCTATGGTCATGGTAGTACCATAGGATGCCCGCGAGCAAAGGACTCCAACCCCTTATTTTTGCCAGTTTTCGCTCAATTCGTTTCCTACATGGCAGGGGCAATTTGGTAAAAATAAGAGTTGCTCCGATTCACACAATGTTGGGGCATACTTACCCTATTGTCATGGTAGTACCATAGGATGCCCGCCAGCAAAAGACTCCAACTTCTTAATTTTGCCACTTTTCGCACTATCGGTTTTTCTGCAAACGTTGGGCAAAGTTGTAAAAATCAGAGTTGCTTCGATTCGCCCCATGTTCGGGCATACTTACCCTATGGTCATGGCAGTACCATAAGATGCCCGCTAGCAAAAGACAGCAACCTATTATTTTTGCCACTTTTCTCGCTCAATTGGTTTCCTACATGGCAAGGGCAATTTGGTAAAAATAAGAGTTACTCCGATTTACACGGTGTTGGGGCATATTTACCCTATGGTCATGGTAGTACCATAGGAAGCCCGCGAGCAAAAGACTCCAACCCTTTATTTTTGACACATTTGGCTCAATTGGTTTCCTACATGGCATGGGCAATTTGGTAAAAATAAGAGTTGTTCCGTTTCGCCCCGTGTTGGGGAATACTTACCCTATGGTCATGGTAGTACCATAGGATGCCCGCGAGTAAAGGACTCCAACCCCTTATTTTTGCCAGTTTTCGCTCAATTCGTTTCCTAAATGGCAGGGGTAATTTGGTAAAAATAAGAGTTACTCCGATCCGCACCGTTTTGGGGCATATTTACCCTATGGTCATGGTAGTACCATAGGATGCCCACGAGCAAAAGACTCCAACCCTTTATTTTTGACACATTTGGCTCAATTGGTTTCCTACATGGCATGGGCAATTTTGTAAAAATAAGAGTTGTTACGTTTCGCCCCGTGTTGGGGAATACTTACTCTATGGTCATGGTAGTACCATAGGAAGCCCGCGAGCAAAAGACTCCAACCTTTTATTTTTGCCACGTTGCGCTCAATTGGTTTTGTACAAAGCTTGCGCAAAGTGGTAAAAATAAGAGTTGCTCCAATTCCCCCCGTGTTGGGGCATACTTACCCTATTGTCATGGTAGTACCATAAGATGCCCACGAACAAAAGACTCCAACCTCTTATTTTTGTCTCTCTGCGCTCAATTGGTTTTCTGCAAAGGTTGGGCAAAGTTGAAAAAATCAGAGTTGCTTCGATTCGCCCCATGTTAGGGCATTCTTACCCTATGGTCAGGATAGTACCATAGGGTGCCCGCGAACAAAAGACTCCAACCCTTTATTTTTGACACATTTCGCTCAATTGGTTTCCTACATGGCATGGGCAATTTCGTAAAAATAAGAGTTGCTTCGAATCGCGAAGTGTTGGGGAATTCTTACCCTATGGTCATGGTAGTACTATAGGATGCCCGCGTGGAAAAGACTCCAACCTCTTATTTTTGCCACTTTGCGCTGAATCGGTTTTGTAAAAAGCTTGGGCAAAGTGGTAAAAATAAGAGTTGCTCCAATTCCCCCCGTGTTGGAGAAAACTTACCCTATGGTCATGGTAGTACCACAGGATGCCCGCGAGCTAAAGACTCCAACTTCTTATTTGTGCCACTTTGCGCTCAATTGCTTTCCTACATGGATGGGCAATTTCGTAAAAATAAGAGTTGCTCTGATTCGCCCCATGTTGGGGAATTCTTACCCTATGGTCATGGTTGTACCACAGGACGCCCGCGTGGAAAAGACTCCAACCTCTTATTTTTGCCACTTTGCGCTGAATCGGTTTTGTATAGAGAAGCGGGCCGTGGTAAAATAAAGGTTATCCAATAAATACGGTTTGGGGAATACTTGCCTATGGTCTTGGTGGTACCACAGGATGCCAGCGAGCAAAAGACTCCAACCATGTGCCACTTTGCTGGTCCGGTTTTGTACAAAGCTTGGAGCAAAGTGGTAAAAATAAAGTTGCTCAATTTGATGTTGGGGCATACCTGTCGTCATGGTAGTATTACCATAGGATCTTGGCGTGAACAAAAGACTCTTATCTTATTTTTGTCATTCTGTCAGTTGGTTTTCTAAGCGGGCAAAATGCTAAAAAATGGGGTTGCTCCAATTCACCCCGTGTTGGGGACTTACTTACCCTATGGTCATGGTAGTGCCATGGGGTGCTTGTGAAACAAGACTCCAGCCCATGGCCACGACATTTCAACTCAATTGGTTTCATAGCATGGGCAATTCGTAAAATAAGTTGCCGGTCGCCCCATGTTAGGGAGCATTCTTACCTATAGTCATGGTAGTCTTAGTAGGATGCGGCGTGGAAAAGACTCCAGCCTCTTATTTTTGCCACTTTGCGCTGAATCGGTTTTGTAAAAAGCTTGGGCAAAGTGGTAGAAATAAGAGTTGCTCCAATTCCCTCCGTGTTGGGGAATACTTACCCTATGGTCATGGTAGTACCACAGGATGCCCGCGAGCAAAAGACTCCAACCTCTTATTTTTGCCACTTTGCGCTCAATTGGTTTCCTACATGGCATGGGCAATTTCGTAAAAATAAGAGTTGCTCCGAATCGCCACGTGTTGGGGAATTCTTACCCTATGGTCATGGTAGTACCATGGGATGCCCGCGTGGAAAAGACTCCAACCTCTTATTTTTGCCACTTTGCGCTGAATCGGTTTTGTACAAAGCTTGGGCAAAGTGGTAAAAATAAGAGTTGCTCCAATTCCCCCCGTGTTGGGGCATACTTACCCTATCGTCATGGTAGTACCATAAGATGCCCGCGAACAAAAGACTCCAACCTCTTATTTTTGTCACTCTGCGCTCAACTGGTTTTCTGCAAAGGTTGGGCAAAGTTGTAAAAATCAGAGTTGCTTCGATTCGCCCCATGTTAGGGCATTCTTACCCTATGGTCAGGGTATTACCATAGGGTGCCCGCGAACAAAAGACTCCAACCCTTTATTTTTGACACATTTCGCTCAATTGGTTTCCTACATGGCATGGGCAATTTCGTAAAAATAAGAGTTGCTTCGACTCGCCAAGTGTTGGGGAATTCTTACCCTATGGTCATGGTAGTACCATAGGATGCCCGCGTGGAAAAGACTCCAACCTCTTATTTTTGCCACTTTGCGCTGAATCGGTTTTGTAAAAAGCTTGGGCAAAGTGGTAAAAATAAGAGTTGCTCCAATTCCCCCCGTGTTGGAGAAAACTTACCCTATGGTCATGGTAATACCACAGGATGCCCGCGAGCAAAAGACTCCAACCTCTTATTTTTGCCACTTTGCGCTCAATTGCTTTCCTACATGGATGGGCAATTTCGTAAAAATAAGAGTTGCTCTGATTCGCCCCGTGTTGGGGAATTCTTACCCTATGGTCATGGTTGTACCACAGGACGCCCGCGTGGAAAAGACTCCAACCTCTTATTTTTGCCACTTTGCGCTGAATCGCTTTTGTACAAAGCTTGGGCAAAGTGGTAAAAATAAGAGTTGCTCCAATTCGCCCCGTGTTGGGGAATACTTACCCTATGGTCATGGTAGTACCACAGGATGCCCGCCAGCAAAAGGCTCCAACCTCTTATTTTTGCCACTTAGCGCTAAATCGGTTTTGTACAAAGCTTGGGCAAAGTGGTAAAAATTAGAGTTGCTCCAATTCGTCCCGTGTTGGGGCATATTTACCCAATCGTCATGGTAGTACGATAGGATGCCCGCGAACAAAAGACTCTAACCTCTTATTTTTGTCACTCTGCGCTCAATTGGTTTTCTGCAAAGGTTGGGCAAAGTTGTAAAAATCAGAGTTGCTTCGATTCGCACCATGTTAGGGCATACTTACCCTATGGTCATGGTAGTACCATAGGGTGCCCGCGAACAAAAGACTCCAACCCTTTATTTTTGACACATTTCGCTCAATTGGTTTCCTACATGGCATGGGCAATTTCGTAAAAATAAGAGTTGCTCGAATCGCCAAGTGTTGGGGAATTCTTACCCTATGGTCATGGTAGTACCATAGGATGCCCGCGTGGAAAAGACTCCAACCTCTTATTTTTGCCACTTTGCGCTGAATCGGTTTTGTACAAAGCTTGGGCAAAGTGGTAAAAATAAGAGTTGCTCCAATTCCCCCCGTGTTGGGGAATACTTACCCTATGGTCATGGTAGTACCACAGGATGCCCGCGAGCAAAAGACTCCAACCTCTTATTTTTGCCACTTTGCGCTCAATTAGTTTCCTACAAAGCTTGGGCAAAGTGGTAAAAGTAGGAGTTGCTCCGATTCGCCCCTGGTTGGGGAATACTTACCCTATGGTCATGGTAGTACCACAGGATGCCCGCGAGCAAAAGACTCCAACCTCTTATTTTTGCCACTTTGCGCTGAATCGGTTTTGTACAAAGCTTGGGCAAAGTGCTAAAAATAGGAGTTGCACCAATTCACACCGTGTTGGGGCTTACTTACCCTATGGTCATGGTAGTACCCTAGGGTGCCCGCGAACAAAAGACTCCAGCCCTTTATTTTTGACACATTTCGCTCAATTGGTTTCCTACATGGCATGGGCAATTTCGTAAAAATAAGAGTTGCTCCGAATCGCCACGTGTTGGGGAATTCTTACCCTATGGTCATGGTAGTACCGTAGGATGCCCGCGTGGAAAAGACTCCAACCTCTTATTTTTGCCACTTTGCGCTGAATCGGTTTTGTAAAAAGCTTGGGCAAAGTGGTAGAAATAAGACTTGCTCCAATTCCCCCCGTGTTGGGGAATACTTACCCTATGGTCATGGTAGTACCACAGGATGCCCGCGAGCAAAAGACTCCAACCTCTTATTTTTGCCACTTTGCGCTCAATTGGTTTCCTACATGGCATGGGCAATTTGGTAAAAATAAGAGTTGCTCCGATTCGCCCCGTGTTGGGGAATTCTTACCCTATGGTCATGGTAGTACCATAGGATGCCCGCGTGGAAAAGATTCCAACCTCTTATTTTTGCCAGTTTGCGCTGAATCGGTTTTGTACAAAGCTTGGGCAAAGTGGTAAAAATAAGAGTTGCTCCAATTCCCCGCGTGTTGGGGCATACTTACCCTATCGTCATGGTAGTACCATAAGATGCCCGCGAACAAAAGACTCCAACCTCTTATTTTTGTCACTCTGCGCTCAATTGGTTTTCTGCAAAGGTTGGGCAAAGTTGTAAAAATCAGAGTTGCTTCGATTCGCACCATGTTAGGGCATACTTAGCCTATGGTCATGGTAGTACCATAGGGTGCCCGCAAACAAAAGACTCCAACCCATTATTTTTGACACATTTCGCTCAATTGGTTTCCTACATGGCATGGGCAATTTCGTAAAAATAAGAGTTGCTCCGATTCGCCCCGTGTTGGGGAATTCTTACCCTATGGTCATAGTTGTACCATAGGATGCCCGCGTGGAAAAGACTCCAACCTCTTATTTTTGCCACTTTGCGCTGAATCGGTTTTGTACAAAGCTTGGGCAAAGTGGTAAAAATAAGAGTTGCTCCAATTCCCCCCGTGTTGGGGCATACTTACCCAATCGTCATGGTAGTACCATAGGATGCCCGTGAACAAAAGACTCTAACCTCTTATTTTTGTCACTCTGCGCTCAATTGGTTTTCTACAAAGCTTGGGCAAAGTGCTAAAAATAGGAGTTGCTCCAATTCAGACCGTGTTGGGGCTTACTTACCCTATGGTCATGGTAGTACCATAGGGTGCCCTCGAACAAAAGACTCCAACCCTTTATTTTTGACACATTTCGTTCAATTGGTTTCCTACATGGCATGGGCAATTTCGTAAAAATAAGAGTTGCTCCGAATCGCCACGTGTTGGGGAAATCTTACCCTTTGGTCATGGTAGTACCATAGGATGCTCGCGTGGAAAAGACTCCAACCTCTTATTTTTGCCACTTTGCGCTGAATCGGTTTTGTAAAAAGCTTGGGCAAAGTGGTAGAAATAAGAGTTGCTCCAATTCCCCCCGTGTTGGGGAATACTTACCCTATGGTCATGGTAGTACCACAGGATGCCCGCGAGCAAAAGACTCCAACCTCTTATTTTTGCCACTTTGCGCTGAATCGGTTTTGTACAAAGCTTGGGCAAAGTGGTAAAAATAGGAGTTGCTCCGATTTGCCCCTGGTTGGGGAATACTTACCCTACGGTCATGGTGGTACCACAGGATGCCCGCGAGCAAAAGACTCCAACCTCTTATTTTTGCCACTCTGCGCTCAATTGGTTTTGTACAAAGCTTGGCAAAGTGGTAAAAATAAGAGTTGCTCCGATTCGCCCCTGGTTGGGGAATACTCACCCTATGGTCATGGTAGCAGCATAGGATGCCCGCGAGCAAAGGACTCCAACCCCTTATTTTTGCCACTTTTCGCTCAATTAGTTTCCTACACGGCACGGGCAATTTGGTAAAATTAAGAGTTGCTCCGATTCACTCCGTGTTGGGGCATACTTACCCTATGGTCATGGTAGTACCATAGGATGCCCGCGAGCAAAGGACTCCAACCCCTTATTTTTGCCAGTTTTCGCTCAATTCGTTTCCTACATGACAGGGGCAATTTGGTAAAAATAAGAGTTGCTCCGATTCACACAATGTTGTGGCATACTTACCCTATTGTCATGGTAGTACCTTAGGATGCCCGCCAGCAAAAGACTCCAACTTCTTAATTTTGCCACTTTTCGCACTATTGGTTTTATGCAAACGTTGGGCAAAGTTGTAAAAATCAGAGTTGCTTCGATTCGCCCCATGTTCGGGCATACTTACCCTATGGTCATGGCAGTACCACAGGATGCCCGCGAGCAAAAGACTCCAACCTCTTATTTTTGCCACTTTGCGCTGAATCGGTTTTGTACAAAGCTTGGGCAAAGTGGTAAAAATAAGAGTTGCTCCAATTCGCCCCGTGTTGGGGCATACTTACCCAATCGTCATGGTAGTACGATAGGATGCCCGCGAACAAAAGACTCTAACCTCTTATTTTTGTCACTCTGCGCTCAATTGGTTTTCTACAAAGGTTGGGCAAAGTTGTAAAAATCAGGAGTTGCTTCGATTCGCACCATGTTAGGGCATACTTACCCTATGGTCATGGTAGTACCATAGGGTGCCCGCGAACAAAAGACTCCAACCCATTATTTTTGACACATTTCGCTCAATTGGTTTCCTACATGGCATGGGCAATTTCGTAAAAATAAGAGTTCTCCGAATCGCCACGTGTTGGGGAATTCTTACCCTATGGTCATGGTAGTACCATAGGATGCCCGCGTGGAAAAGACTCCAACCTCTTATTTTTGCCACTTTGCGCTGAATCGGTTTTTGTAAAAAGCTTGGGCAAAGTGGTAGAAATAAGACTTGCTCCAATTCCCCCCGTGTTGGGGAATACTTACCCTATGGTCATGGTAGTACCACAGGATGCCCGCGAGCAAAAGACTCCAACCTCTTATTTTTGCCACTTTGCGCTGAATCGGTTTTGTACAAAGCTTGGGCAAAGTGGTAAAAATAAGAGTTGCTCCAATTCCCCCCGTGTTGGGGCATACTTACCCAATCGTCATTGTAGTACCATAGGATGCCCGCGAACAAAAGACTCTAACCTCTTATTTTTGTCACTCTGCGCTCAATGGGTTTTCTACAAAGCTTGGGCAAAGTGGTAAAAATACGAGTTGCTCCGATTCGCCCCGTGTTGGGGAATACTTACCCTATGGTCATGGTAGTACCACAGGATGCCCGCGAGCAAAAGACTCCAACCTCTTATTTTTGCCACTTTGCGCTGAATCGGTTTTGTAAAAAGCTTGGGCAAAGTGCTAAAAATAAGAGTTGCTCCGATTCCCCCCGTGTTGGGGAATACTTACCCTATGGTCATGGTAGTACCACAGGATGCCCGCGAGCAAAAGACTCCAACCTCTTATTTTTGCCACTTTGCGCTGAATCGGTTTTGTACAAAGCTTGGGCATAGTGGTAAAAATAAGAGTTGCTCCAATTCGCCCCGTGTTGGGGCATACTTACCCAATCGTCATGGTAGTACCATAGGATGCCCGCGAACAAAAGACTCTAACCTCTAATTTTTGTCACTCTGCGCTCAATTGGTTTTCTACAAAGCTTGGGCAAAGTGGTAAAAATTGGAGTTCCTCCGATTCGCCCCGTGTTGGGGAATACTTACCTTATGGTCATGGTAGTACCACAGGATGCCCGCGAGCAAAAGACTCCAACCTCTTATTTTTGCCACATTGCGCTCAATTGGTTTTGTACAAAGCTTGGGCAAAGTGGTAAAAATAAGAGTTGCTCCGATTCGCCCCGTGTTGGGGAATTCTTACCCTATGGTCATGGTAGGCGCACAGGCATGCGTAGAGCTTGACTCGCTCTTATTTTTTTCGCTGGTCAGGTTTTTGTACAAAGCTTGGGCAAAGTGGTAAAAATAAGAGTTGCTCCAATTCGCCCCGTGTTGGGGCATACTTACCTAATCGTCATGGTAGTACGATAGGATGCCCGCGAACAAAAGACTCTAACCTCTTATTTTTGTCACTCTGCGCTCAATTGGTTTTCTGCAAAGGTTGGGCAAAGTTGTAAAAATCAGAGTTGCTTCGATTCGCACCATGTTAGGGCATACTTACCCTATGGTCATGGTAGTACCATAGGGTGCCCGCGAACAAAAGACTCCAACCCATTATTTTTGACACATTTCGCTCAATTGGTTTCCTACATGGCATGGGCAATTTCGTAAAAATAAGAGTTGCTCCGATTCGCCCCGTGTTGGGGAATTCTTACCCTATGGTCATGGTTGTACCATAGGATGCCCGCGTGGAAAAGACTCCAACCTCTTATTTTTGCCACTTTGCGCTGAATCGGTTTTGTACAAAGCTTGGGCAAAGTGGTAAAAATAAGAGTTGCTCCAATTCCCCCCGTGTTGAGGCATGCTTACCCAATCGTCATGGTAGTACCATAGGATGCCCGCGAACAAAAGACTCTAACCTCTTATTTTTGTCACTCTGCGCTCAATTGGTTTTCTACAAAGCTTGGGCAAAGTGGTAAAAATAGGAGTTGCTCCGATTCGCCCCGTGTTGGGGAATACTTACCCTATGGTCATGGTAGTACCACAGGATGCCCGCGAGCAAAAGTCTCCAACCTCTTATTTTTGCCACTTTGCGCTGAATCGGTTTTGTACAAAGCTTGGGCAACGTGGTAAAAATAAGAGTTGCTCCAATTCGCCCCGTGTTGGGGCATACTTACCCTATGGTCATGGTAGTACCTTAGGATGCCCGCGAGCAAAAGACTGCAACCTCTTATTTTTGCCACTTTGCACTCAATTGTTTTTGTACAAAGCTTGGTCAAAGTGGTAAAAATAGGAGTTGCTCCGATTCGCCCCTGGTTGGGGAATACTTACCCTATGGTCATGGTAGTACCATAGGGTGCCCGCGAACAAAAGACTCCAACCTCTTATTTTTGCCACTTTGCGCTGAATCGGTTTTGTACAAAGCTTGGGCAAAGTGGTAAAAATAAGAGTTGCTCCAATTCCCCCCGTGTTGGGGCATACTTACCCAATCGTCATGGTAATACCATAGGATGCCCGCGAACAAAAGACTCTAACCTCTTATTTTTGTCACTCTGCGCTCAATTGCTTTTCTACAAAGCTTGGGCAAAGTGCAAAAAATAGGAGTTGCTCCAATTCACACCGTGTTGGGGCTTACTTACCCTATGGTCATGGTAGTACCATAGGGTGCCCGCGAACAAAAGACTCCAACCCTTTATTTTTGACACATTTCGCTCAATTGGTTTTCTACATGGCATGGGCAATTTCGTAAAAATAAGAGTTGCTCCGAATCGCCACGTGTTGGGGAATTCTTACCCTATGGTCATGGTAGTACCATAGGATGCCCGCGTGGAAAAGACTCCAACCTCTTATTTTTGCCACTTTGCGCTGAATCGGTTTTGTAAAAAGCTTGGGCAAAGTGGTAAAAAAAAGAGTTGCTCCGATTCCCCCCGTGTTGGGGAATACTTACCCAATCGTCATGGTAGTACGATAGGATGCCCGCGAACAAAAGACTCTAACCTCTTATTTTTGTCACTCTGCGCTCAATTGGTTTTCTACAAAGCTTGGGCAAAGTGCTAAAAATAGGAGTTGCTCCAATTCACACCGTGTTGGGGAATACTTACCCTATGGTCATGGTAGTACCACAGGATGCCCGCGAGCAAAAGACTCCAACCTCTTATTTTTGCCACATTGCGCTCAATTGGTTTTGTACAAAGCTTGGGCAAAGTGGTAAAAATAAGAGTTGCTCCGATTCGCCCCGTGTTGGGGAATTCTTACCCTATGGTCATGGTAGTACCACAGGACGCCCGCTTGGAAACGACTCCAACCTCTTATTTTTGCCACTTTGCGCTGAATCGGTTTTGTACAAAGCTTGGGCAAAGTGGTAAAAATAAGAGTTGCTCCAATTCCCCCCGTGTTGGGGCATACTTACCCAATCGTCATGGTAGTACCATAGGATGCCCGCGAACAAAACACTCTAACCTCTTATTTTTGTCAGTCTGCGCTCAATTGGTTTTCTACAAAGGTTGGGCAAAGTTGTAAAAATCAAAGTTGCTTCGATTCGCACCATGTTAGGGCATACTTACCCTATGGTCATGGTAGTACCATAGGGTGCCCGCGAACAAAAGACTCCAACCCCTTATTTTTGACACATTTTGCTCAATTGGTTTCCTACATGGCATGGGCAATTTCGTAAAAATAAGAGTTGCTCCGATTCGCCCCGTGTTGGGGAATTCTTACCCTATGGTCATGGTTGTACCATAGGATGCCCGCGTGCAAAAGACTCCAACCTCTGATTTTTGCCACTTTGCGCTGGATCGGTTTTGTACAAAGCTTGGGCAAAGTGGTAAAAATAGGAGTTGCTCCGATTCGCCCCTGGTTGGGGAATACTTACCCTATGGTCATGGTAGTACCACAGGATGCCCGCGAGCAAAAGACTCCAACCTCTTATTTTTGCCACTCTACGCTCAATTGGTTTTCTGCAAAGGTTGGGCAAAGTTGTAAAAATCAGAGTTGCTTCAATTCGCACCATGTTAGGGCATACTTACCCTATGGTCATGGTAGTACCATAGGGTGCCCGCGAACAAAAGACTCCAACCCATTATTTTTGACACATTTCGCTCAATTGGTTTCCTACATGGCATGGGCAATTTCGTAAAAATAAGAGTTGCTCCGAATCGCCCCGTGTTGGGGAATTCTTACACTATGGTCATGGTTGTACCATAGGATGCCCGCGTGGAAAAGACTCCAACCTCTTATTTTTGCCACTTTGCGCTGAATCGGTTTTGTACAAAGCTTGGGCAAAGTGGTAAAAATAAGAGTTGCTCCAATTCCTCCCGTGTTGGGGCATACTTACCCAATCGTCATGGTAGTACCATAGGATGCCCGCGAACAAAAGACTCTAACCTCTTATTTTTGTCACTCTGCGCTCAATTGGTTTTCTACAAAGCTTGGGCAAAGTGCTAAAAATAGGAGTTGCTCCAATTCACACCGTGTTGGGGCTTACTTACCCTATGCTCATGGTAGTACCATAGGGTGCCCGCGAAAAAAGACTCCAACCCTTTATTTTTGACACATTTCGCTCAATTGGTTTCCTACATGGCATGGGCAATTTCGTAAAAATAAGAGTTGCTCCGATTCGCCCCGTGTTGGGGAATTCTTACCCTATGGTCATGGTTGTACCATAGGATGCCCGCGTGGAAAAGACTCCAACCTCTTATTTTTGTCACTTTGCGCTGAATCGGTTTTGTACAAAGCTTGGGCAAAGTGGTAAAAATAAGAGTTGCTCCAATTCCCCCCGTGTTGGGGCATACTTACCCAATCGTCATGGTAGTACCATAGGATGCCCGCGAACAAAAGACTCTAACCTCTTATTTTTGTCACTCTGCGCTCAATTGGTTTTCTACAAAGCTTGGGCAAAGTGCTAAAAATAGGAGTTGCTCCAATTCACACCGTGTTGGGGCTTACTTACCCTATGCTCATGGTAGTACCATAGGGTGCCCGCGAAAAAAGACTCCAACCCTTTATTTTTGACACATTTCGCTCAATTGGTTTCCTACATGGCATGGGCAATTTCGTAAAAATAAGAGTTGCTCCGATTCGCCCCGTGTTGGGGAATTCTTACCCTATGGTCATGGTTGTACCATAGGATGCCCGCGTGGAAAAGACTCCAACCTCTTATTTTTGTCACTTTGCGCTGAATCGGTTTTGTACAAAGCTTGGGCAAAGTGGTAAAAATAAGAGTTGCTCCAATTCCCCCCGTGTTGGGGCATACTTACCCAATCGTCATGGTAGTACCATAGGATGCCCGCGAACAAAAGACTCTAACCTCTTATTTTTGTCACTCTGCGCTCAATTGGTTTTCTACAAAGCTTGGGCAAAGTGCTAAAAATAGGAGTTGCTCCAATTCACACCGTGTTGGGGCTTACTTACCCTATGCTCATGGTAGTACCATAGGGTGCCCGCGAAAAAAGACTCCAACCCTTTATTTTTGACACATTTCGCTCAATTGGTTTCCTACATGGCATGGGCAATTTCGTAAAAATAAGAGTTGCTCCGATTCGCCCCGTGTTGGGGAATTCTTACCCTATGGTCATGGTTGTACCATAGGATGCCCGCGTGGAAAAGACTCCAACCTCTTATTTTTGTCACTTTGCGCTGAATCGGTTTTGTACAAAGCTTGGGCAAAGTGGTAAAAATAAGAGTTGCTCCAATTCCCCCCGTGTTGGGGCATACTTACCCAATCGTCATGGTAGTACCATAGGATGCCCGCGAACAAAAGACTCTAACCTCTTATTTTTGTCACTCTGCGCTCAATTGGTTTTCTACAAAGCTTGGGCAAAGTGCTAAAAATAGGAGTTGCTCCAATTCACACCGTGTTGGGGCTTACTTACCCTATGCTCATGGTAGTACCATAGGGTGCCCGCGAAAAAAGACTCCAACCCTTTATTTTTGACACATTTCGCTCAATTGGTTTCCTACATGGCATGGGCAATTTCGTAAAAATAAGAGTTGCTCCGATTCGCCCCGTGTTGGGGAATTCTTACCCTATGGTCATGGTTGTACCATAGGATGCCCGCGTGGAAAAGACTCCAACCTCTTATTTTTGTCACTTTGCGCTGAATCGGTTTTGTACAAAGCTTGGGCAAAGTGGTAAAAATAAGAGTTGCTCCAATTCCCCCCGTGTTGGGGCATACTTACCCAATCGTCATGGTAGTACCATAGGATGCCCGCGAACAAAAGACTCTAACCTCTTATTTTTGTCACTCTGCGCTCAATTGGTTTTCTACAAAGCTTGGGCAAAGTGCTAAAAATAGGAGTTGCTCCAATTCACACCGTGTTGGGGCTTACTTACCCTATGCTCATGGTAGTACCATAGGGTGCCCGCGAAAAAAGACTCCAACCCTTTATTTTTGACACATTTCGCTCAATTGGTTTCCTACATGGCATGGGCAATTTCGTAAAAATAAGAGTTGCTCCGATTCGCCCCGTGTTGGGGAATTCTTACCCTATGGTCATGGTTGTACCATAGGATGCCCGCGTGGAAAAGACTCCAACCTCTTATTTTTGTCACTTTGCGCTGAATCGGTTTTGTACAAAGCTTGGGCAAAGTGGTAAAAATAAGAGTTGCTCCAATTCCCCCCGTGTTGGGGCATACTTACCCAATCGTCATGGTAGTACCATAGGATGCCCGCGAACAAAAGACTCTAACCTCTTATTTTTGTCACTCTGCGCTCAATTGGTTTTCTACAAAGCTTGGGCAAAGTGCTAAAAATAGGAGTTGCTCCAATTCACACCGTGTTGGGGCTTACTTACCCTATGCTCATGGTAGTACCATAGGGTGCCCGCGAAAAAAGACTCCAACCCTTTATTTTTGACACATTTCGCTCAATTGGTTTCCTACATGGCATGGGCAATTTCGTAAAAATAAGAGTTGCTCCGATTCGCCCCGTGTTGGGGAATTCTTACCCTATGGTCATGGTTGTACCATAGGATGCCCGCGTGGAAAAGACTCCAACCTCTTATTTTTGTCACTTTGCGCTGAATCGGTTTTGTACAAAGCTTGGGCAAAGTGGTAAAAATAAGAGTTGCTCCAATTCCCCCCGTGTTGGGGCATACTTACCCAATCGTCATGGTAGTACCATAGGATGCCCGCGAACAAAAGACTCTAACCTCTTATTTTTGTCACTCTGCGCTCAATTGGTTTTCTACAAAGCTTGGGCAAAGTGCTAAAAATAGGAGTTGCTCCAATTCACACCGTGTTGGGGCTTACTTACCCTATGCTCATGGTAGTACCATAGGGTGCCCGCGAAAAAAGACTCCAACCCTTTATTTTTGACACATTTCGCTCAATTGGTTTCCTACATGGCATGGGCAATTTCGTAAAAATAAGAGTTGCTCCGATTCGCCCCGTGTTGGGGAATTCTTACCCTATGGTCATGGTTGTACCATAGGATGCCCGCGTGGAAAAGACTCCAACCTCTTATTTTTGTCACTTTGCGCTGAATCGGTTTTGTACAAAGCTTGGGCAAAGTGGTAAAAATAAGAGTTGCTCCAATTCCCCCCGTGTTGGGGCATACTTACCCAATCGTCATGGTAGTACCATAGGATGCCCGCGAACAAAAGACTCTAACCTCTTATTTTTGTCACTCTGCGCTCAATTGGTTTTCTACAAAGCTTGGGCAAAGTGCTAAAAATAGGAGTTGCTCCAATTCACACCGTGTTGGGGCTTACTTACCCTATGCTCATGGTAGTACCATAGGGTGCCCGCGAAAAAAGACTCCAACCCTTTATTTTTGACACATTTCGCTCAATTGGTTTCCTACATGGCATGGGCAATTTCGTAAAAATAAGAGTTGCTCCGATTCGCCCCGTGTTGGGGAATTCTTACCCTATGGTCATGGTTGTACCATAGGATGCCCGCGTGGAAAAGACTCCAACCTCTTATTTTTGCCACTTTGCGCTGAATCGGTTTTGTACAAA